>NW_016161788.1:32637-48465 GCF_001687245.7 Rhagoletis zephyria | reverse complement strand
TATCACAAACCTCTTAGAATAAAATTTTATGGAAGATATTTTAGTGCAAGCTTGAAAATATGTTTGCAAATATGTACACATTTTAAGACATAACTTTAGAGTGAGATTTTATGTTAAAGTTCTAAATAGTGAAGACTTTTGAATTAAAAAGAACTACATGTTACTAAATTCAGAAAATTGTATAATCATTTTGGAAGCATAATTTAACAAGAAATTTTTAAAGCCTAGCTCACAAAGTTGTTTGGAGTATTAAATTTTATAACTTTAAGTTAAAATTTCTATGATTTTTGAAAAATTTAAAACATATGATTTTGTTTTAAATAATTATTTCAATCGAATTCACCAAGCTTTTCCAAGCATTTTAGAACATCATTAATGTAGAACAGTTGTATTATTAAGTTCAGTTAGCCTTCGCAGACTTTGCGCAACCAAATTTTAATTTGATTCTTAGTACATTAATATAATAATAAGCATTTTGATTTTTAGTACCTGTGATTTTTGGTACATTTTATATTTGGTAGATTCATTTATTTAATGTTTAGCAAATAAACCTTTTGAGTTTTTTGGGGCACTAGAATAATGGCGTGTCTAAATTTTACCATTTTTAACTTCATTACCAACAATTTTTAGTAAACGATTATTAGTACACTTTATTTGTATACATAGACTTGATTTTCAGATTATTTCATTTTTCGACAGTTTACTTTTTTAGTACTTATGTGTTCTTTTACTAGTCATGAATATTTGTCAGTTGGTTTTTAGTAAACATTTAATTTTTAGTGGATTTACTTTCGAGTTAATTTCATTTCATCAAATGTGTTTTAGATTTGTTAGTGTAATTGAGCATAAAACACTACTAAAAGTTTTTGCCAATTTTGAATTTTAGTACCTATCTACGATTTTTAGTATATACATAACGTTTCAAGTATGTACATGTAATTTTTAGTTGATTTGATTTACTACCAAATTTAATTTTTTGTAAATTTTTAGTAATTTTATTATACGAATTTTGTCTCATCTTTTTCAGTCACTGAGCGCCGCAATCGGACGCAATCTCCCATAAATACATCCACATTCACACACACACTCGCACCCGCCCCCACGCAACCACACCAACATGTCGGCGGCCACCACATACACGCGCCTCCGAAATTTGGGACCCAGTTCCAACAACAAAATGGCGCCCAACACAACAATGTTTTTCGACAAAAAACCCACTAACGAAGCCACATACACACTGAAACTTGGCGGTGCGCAGCTAAATGGCCCAGGAAATGGCAAAAGTTGTGGCGGCGGCGGTTCGCACAGTGTTGGCTCCAGTGAATCTTCAGATCCATTAGAATCAGATTGCAGTGAGGAGTGCGAAGAGGAGGAGGTGCCTAAACACGTGCTGGACGATGAGGCGCGACGACAAGCGCGCAAAAATAATGATATACACGAAGAGGAGGATGATGAAGCGGAAGAAGAGGATGATGAAGGTGAAGAGCTCGATGAAGAGGATGACGATCCCGAAGAGGAGGAAGAGGATGATCCCGATGAGGTGGATGATGGAAATGAGACTGACGATGAGGGTGATGATGATGATGAGACAGATGACAGCAGCAGCGTCGAAACGGCGAAAGGTGTGCGAAAATATCATCTGGATGATTTTCAAATAATCAAGACTGTGGGTGAGTAAACGCAGACTAATTATAGCTAATATTTATAGTTTACACGTACATACATATGTACATATATGATTTGCACGCTTCCCTACATGTGTCGCTGCTTGCTGCTCGCTCGCATGCTGAGCTAATGCTTATTGGAGCCGGCAGGCAGCAAGCAACAAATACAATTAGAATTGTGAAAATTGCCCGTATGATTCATTTTAAGCGAAAAATCAGAGAAAATAATTAGCTTATTTATGTTCACGATCGTGTGCTGATTGGGTGTATCTTCTAATAAGCAACAAAAAGGCGTTTGCGTTTTGTTTTTGTTCTCTCCTTTCTTGTTTATACATATAAATTGCGTAGGTGGCGTGTGTTGAACTCTTTGAATGTACATTAGTGTGGTCCAAAAATGCATGTGAAAAAGTAAAGTCGGAATTTGTATGCTCTCACCCCTAGGATTGTTCTATACCGAAAAAATATACCCTTATTTTATTATTTTGAAATCATAAAATATTTAGAGGTCGCTCAAAGCGCCCAAAGTTTTCCATGTATTTTTAGGGGAAAAAAACTTTTCGTAGAAATGGTATAGAATAGTCAAAAATTAATATTTTTCAACCAGTAAACTCTGCTTACCTGCAGGAGATTCCCAATAATAGTACCCAATTATTTATATCACCAATTTTTCATCGCAACAATATTTTATAGGTCCACCAAAAACCCACAAAACCCCGAAAAATGCACTGGGGCGACCAATAAAAAATCGTTAGTATTAAAAAATTGTTAAATAAACGATTGGGTATTATTGTTGAAAGTCTCCTGAAGAGACCAGAGTTTTCCGATCGCAAAATATTGACTTTCAAGAATTATACACCATTTGTACGAAAAAAATTATTTTTCCCATATAAAATTACATGGAAAATTTTGAGCGCTTTGAGCGACCTCTAAATATTTTTTGATTTCGAAATAAAGAAATAGGGTTATACTTTTTTCGATATAGAACAATCCTAGGGGGTGATAGCATTACAATTTCGACTTTACTGTTTTTAGACCACCCTAATGTACATACGTATGTATGTATCTTCAAACGATGAATGATCGCCCTAAACTCAAAACATGACTCATGATAGCGATCATTTGAACGTTAATTAGAAACCTTTTCTGGCTATTGAAGTTGACTGCTAAGTTGGAGGAAGGCGCGAAAGATCGCATTGAAAATCACTATTGATCGAGCGCACGGGCTATTGTTAAACAAACTAACTGAATATTTGATTTGTTTAAACATTGAGCAACCGCTTTGCAAATTTGATCCTTGTAATTGTTTTAAAATTAAAAGCGAAAAAGCTTAATAGATTACAGGATTCTAGCAACTATATCGAGAAAGAAAATCCGAGTATTTTTTGCCTCTTAATATTTAGAAATTCATTAATAATTAAAAAAGCGTACAAATTTTAATGTATCGTTCAAATTAAAGATTCTAGAAATCTCTAAATGTGTCGAATAAAGTATGAAAAGTCACAAAAAATACCGATAGGGACCTAAAAATCCTGCAGAGGCTCAACCAGTCCCGAGAAAATCCTGGAAGGGCCCAACAACCCTGAAGCGTGCCAAAGAATACCCATACAATTCTGGAAGGTGCTAAGAAGTACCTAAAAAATTTAGAAGAGCTCGGAGAATGAGTCAGAAGTACCCAAAAATTCCAGAAAGAAACACGTAAATTCCCAAAATTGTGAAGAGTTCGCAACAAATATCGACAGTTCCAAAGAAATCCTCAAGTGTCCCCGGAAAATCCCCGAAGGTTTCCAGAAATCCTAAAGTGTTTCAAATAATCCCCAAAAAATCCTAGAAGGTGCCTAAAAATCCTGAAGAGCTTCAAATAGTCCGAAGAAGCATCCGGAGAGTCTAAAAACTCCGAAAATTACATTAAAAAAAAATCCGGATGGTGCTAAGAAATCGCTAAACCTTCCAAATGGTACCGAGAAAATGCCACAAGTTACCACATCTGGAAAGATATCTAAAAAATACTAAAAACTTCGAAAAAGTCCCCAGAAAATCCCGGAGGGTCTCAAAAATCCAACCAAAAGCTTCACAAAACAGTAATGAAAATTTCTAGATATCTCCAAATACATAGAATAAAAATATATAATATCTATTCCCGAAGTTGAAAAGACCCTAAGGGTACGTTCACACAGGAATCGAGGCCGAGCCTGGCTAAGCTACATGTATGGAAGTATTCATTCATGCTGCTTTTTTCAGAGGCATTTTTGAGCTGAAAGCAAAGCATTTTTTGATTTTAGCCGATTCCATGAAAAAATCTCCACACCTCTTCGTTTAGTGTGAAAACCAGCAGCTTCGCTTCGTTCTACCTTACATCGCTTCGTTCTACCTTACTTCGCTACGTTCTACCTTGCTTCGTTTAAAGGATAACTTGAAATTTACCTCATGGACTCCAATTGTGTTAGTTTTTAACAGCTCCTTAGACCGCTTTTGATCTATCCNGCTTCGCTTCGTTCTACCTTACTTCGCTACGTTCTACCTTGCTTCGTTTAAAGGATAACTTGAAATTTACCTCATGGATTCCAATTGTGTTAGTTTTTAACAGCTCCTTAGACCGCTTTTGATCTATCCATGGCTAGAAGGACTTAGCGACCTTCCATTTAAAGGTTTCCGCAAAGTGCTTTCTGAGTTGACTAGGCGCCGATTTTTCAAACAGCAACCAATTGTGGTCAGCGGCCCGCCTACAGTCTCTTTATCTGGCCAAAACTCTGCAAGAGTGCGAAATATTATGTTGCGGTCGAGGCTTTCTCTGACAATTTTTGAGCGTTCCTTTAAAGACCAAAGCGCCTTATTTGATGGGTGAATATCGAAATGCATACATATATATACTCGTAAATACTTATCTGGCGAATACATCCGCTTGAATAAAACCGAAATGATTTGGTTGCACAAATTTGGGGTTACTGGAGAGCTCATCGCAGAAGACAGCTTCACTTTTCCGTCCATTCAACTTTGCTCCATCGGTAAATAGATTCACTCGGCCCTGGTTCCAAAGGTTGCTTTTCGTATTATCTTCCCTTGAATGAATATGGATGGCGAAGGATCCATCCGGACCAAGCATAGGTATGCAATGATCAGTTAAGGTTGTGATTAAGTCAAAGCTTTTCGCGACGCTTGACTATAATAGGCAATAAACTTGGTTTAATGGAAGTTATATAGAACCAAAACAATTCAAAAATTACCTTCCGCAAGTGACCTCAGATACCAACGAAAACCTTATTTCTTATTCTATCGTTGCTTTATTCCAAAAATTTTCTTCAACACCTCTGCACTATCTCTCCTACACTTTTGTGCTTTCGATCAGCTCATTCCAGTTTTTTTCACCTAAGTGAGCTGGAAAACATTTATGCTTCGACAAAATTTCTTTTTCTGATGTTTGCCTAGCGATGCTTTGGAATTTTTGGGATATACAACACTGATAATGCAGCCGGAGCTGAAAAAAACGAAGATCCTAAAACAAAACACAAAAATGCTATAAAATAAATGTAAATAAAAACCAAAATTAACAACAAACTAGTAGACAAAAAGCCAAACGCGCCCAAACATTAGCATTGCAATTAATTTCGCTGTTTTTGCACACTTTTCATAGTATATCTCCGCGCTCCTTTCCATCTTTGTCCTTAGGCTTTAAGTTTTTCGCATGCTCTTGTTTTCTTTCGCAAAAACTTCGTATGTAGCGCAATTTGTAAATATTTGTAGACAAATCCATGTCTGCTTACAAATTTCAATACAAAATGATGCAAATATTTACAAATGCACATTTGTATACAGTAGTCTACACTAAACAGATTTGTACATATATGTTTGAATGGACAGCTATAGTGAGGCGCTTGTTTAGACTGTCTAGCTGGCTAGATAGCGACACGTCTCAATGGCTAACTGCCCGAATGGTGGCGGCGCAATATCCGCAGCAGCAGCCTCTGTGGTGTGATTATGTAAATAGAATTACGTTAGTATGTAATGATAGTTTGACCGTCACATAGCCAGTCNGTGAGGCGCTTGTTCAGACTGTCTAGCTGGCTAGATAGCGACACGTCTCAATGGCTAACTGCCCGAATGGTGGCGGCGCAATATCCGCAGCAGCAGCCTCTGTGGTGTGATTATGTAAATAGAATTACGTTAGTATGTAATGATAGTTTGACCGTCACATAGCCAGTCACGTAGTCAGCCACTTGGGCACTGACCTATTGCTGGTGATATGAGCTCATGGACTTATTTTAAAATAAGTAGTGGACAAGTTTTTAGTAAAAGAAATGGTTTTTTTTGCTCACAACTATTTACTTGAAAAAATTCAGTATTGGTTATTACTAAACTCCCCAATTCTAATTCCACTAATAAGGCGTGTTAGTCTTCTTCTGGCAACCGTATCGCACTTTAAAAGGAGTTGCAGTGGGGCTTTTGCTGCCGTGCCACAGTAAACACAGAACTCGTCTGCACTGATCCCCAAGGTGTTCATATGGGACCGTAGCCTGGTCCTGTTATAAATCTCAGGGTTGCCTTTTGGAAGATGATTAGTTCCCTAGATGTCTTGGAGTTGTAACTTCCAAGAAGTTCTTTCACCTGCCTTAGTCCAGTCGTGTTTTTCTAANCCCAAGGTGTTCATATGGGACCGTAGCCTGGTCCTGTTATAAATCTCAGGGTTGCCTTTTGGAAGATGATTAGTTCCCTAGATGTCTTGGAGTTGTAACTTCCAAGAAGTTCTTTCACCTGCCTTAGTCCAGTCGTGTTTTTCTAATGTGCTATTCCAGCTGATGTACTTCTGCTCTTAGCTCTTCTCTGATCGATCGATTGATATTGACATTCTCTAAGATTTTTGTTGATGTACTACAGGACTACTGACTCGTGCTGGATCCGTGGGCTACAGACTATAATTTTTTGGCTCCCGACAAAGTAGATTAGCCTCAAACCATTGGAAAAAGATTGCTTATAAGGCCCAATAGCTTACAAAAAGGATCAACTTGGTGTCCCGGGTGGCGCTCATAAGTGCATTCCAAGCGCTAATAGAAAGCATTGTGAAAAACCTTGCCTGATACGAATTATGGCAAATTGCTCATCGACCATGAGGATGCCTATAACAAATCCGATACAAAATTTGAGCTCCTCGACGTGGCTACTTTATTAGACATCGCTATGCGGCCAGGTGGTTTAGTATAGATCCGTCACTTTCTGGATGGCGCTGGTCTGAACATTTCATAGTCCTTGCTTCGTCTCTTATGGTCTCGTCCGAGGCATCCGATTCGTTTTCATTGGAAACCATTTTTACGTAGCTGGTCCTAAGCGTAATACAAAACAAAACTATGTGTAGATTTTTATATGATAGAACTTTACTGTCTACAAGACAAGGTGGCCAACGCTGCGGCCGTGAGTAGGCCTTTAAATCCAATATGTAGGAGCGGCACTATTAAAACGTTGCCATTTTCTAACGTACCAAAAGGTTTCATATGGATTGGGACCAGCATTTAGTAGGCCCACGCTTCTGTAACAGGCATACTTAGAAAGACTTTTAGTTTTATAGCGCCAGCTATTCTAAAAGTTAGCGCCGCCTAGCGATTGTTCAGTTCAGTTGCATCTGAATGTAGAACATTAAAATAATGATTTTCAATAAACACTTCCTACAGTTATCAGCTATAGTCAGCGCTTCGCAACGTAACCTAACGCAACCTTACCTATGGATCAATCCATGTCAAATCGACCAATTTTTGGAATCGGCCGTTCTTGATTTGTTTGAAATTTGGTCAGAACTTTTATTTTATCATATAACGAAAAGAAAATATTTTTTTCGAAAATTATGCAAAATTCTTAATTTCACAATTAGAAAAAATCGTAAAAGTAAAAACTTTTAAATATCTTTTACTAAATTTTGTTTATCAAATGCCTCCAACTGATCTTAAACGATCCTGAAATTTTCAAGAAGTGGTTTTTTATTTAAATATATAAAATTTGAACTTTGAAATTTTTTTTTCCAAACTATAAATAAAAATATGTTAACCAATTTTTATTTAATTTGAATTTGTTTTTAACATAGTTTTTAATATTTTTTCACAGTTTAACAACTTTTATAACGTTTTAAAAACAACTTTTTGAAAATTTCAGTATAATGTATAAAACTGAATTTGGTCAAAAATTTACATACTTTTTTTGCTTTAACAATTTTTTGAACTTCAAAATTCTGTATTTTTATATTTTTAATAAAGCCCCAAATATCATCTTTAAAACAAGGCCAGAACAATCTTTGTTATTTCGATAGTTCTTGAGGTATTAAAAACTGCAAAATCCGGAAAATTTTGAAATTTTAATCTTTCGAAAAAAAAAAAATTGTTTGGGAAGAACTATGCTATATGATGATGCTAAAAATTAGCTGAATCAGAAATGGTCGATACTGACTATTTATTAATTTGACATGGATTGACCCCTATACTTTCCACTAATCCAAAGTAGAGCTCCCTGAGCTACAGTGACCCAAATATTTCGAAAGCTTCAATCCTTCATCGGCTTTTCATTGCACTTTCGTCCGCATTTTATGGCTCATTCACTCAAATGCACACGTATGTATGTAAGTACATATATACTGGTATGTGTGCATTCATTCACTTGTGAAATATTCCCATTAA
Organism: Rhagoletis zephyria; assembly: GCF_001687245.7. NCBI lineage: Eukaryota > Metazoa > Arthropoda > Insecta > Diptera > Tephritidae > Rhagoletis > Rhagoletis zephyria. The sequence goes on along the minus strand of NW_016161788.1, from coordinate 40,151 downwards.
GATTGCTAGTTAAACACTTTTAATTAACTCGCATGCAGCTGAGAGCTCATCCAATACACAACGTTCGAAAAATGCCAACATTTGTCGCCTCATTTAAGTCTGGCATAAATACTAAAAGCAAAAACAAAGCAAAAAAGCATTTGAAGCAGATGAAGCAAATTTACTATAAAATGCAATCAGTGAGACGGATAATTTTAATAGACCACAGATGACAATTGTGCGAATGCGAATGCAACTTGAGGCAATATTTATAGCTGCTGTTGTTGTTGTTGTTGTTGTTGATGATGGTGTTATTGTTGCTCTTGTTGCTGTCGATGCTTTTGTTAGCTAAGCGCCTGCTTTCGCGGCTGGTTAGAAAAGACAATCGCACATAAATAAACATGAGTAAAGCGAGGATGAGTAAAGTGGAAAGGAATTGGNACCACGAAATCCCGCTTGCGGGTAAAGTGATATCTACTCGTACATTACATATACGTACATCTTTCTAGTTGCATGCAACCAGCGAAGAAGTGGCAGAACTACCAATGCCTCTTTAGTTGCTTGTTGGTCTTTCTGGCCATCCACGGCCCACCACGTATGTAGTTTCCCCTGTTTGCACTTTCTCTAAGTGTGCTAAAGTATTTTATTTGTAGCCATTAAAAGACCTGATCGAGTGCAAGTTTACCATTAGCGGCGCCGCGTATGCGGACGAACCAACAAAATATTTCATTTTGTATTTCTTCTACGGGTATTATTGCTATGACGAAGAGACGATTGGCTGCTTGGCTATCTGACTGGCTAGGCAGCTGAGTTGTTATTAATAGTGTAGGCATCGTATTATTATTGTTGCTGTTGTAGTCACAGCTGTAATTGCACTCAAGCGTTGCATTATTATTGTGACTATATTTAATGTGTTTTTGGGCTTAGTTGACAAAGCCAAAAGCTGAAAATGGCTAATTATGTGCAATAGAAGTGACAATATGAAGCGCTTAGGCGGTCTGATTGTGAGCTGGCGGCTCTGATGCGGCAAAACATAAACAGTGATGTGTTTTAAGACATACGTCTTACTTATGTATGTATGTATGGATATGCTGGTATGTTATATATGAAAGCTTTAAAATATAAATTGGACGTACATTTTTGGTAACTCGAAATCTAGATATAATCTTTAGTAATCTAAAATCTGGGCATAAATGTTTAGTTATTCAAAAATGAGACATATTATTTTCGTATGAGAAACTCGAAATACATTCTTTGCAATTTCAACCATTATAATTTTTTATTCAATGCGAAAATTTGAAATAATTCTTTTTTAAGCTTTTGCAAAAACTCCAGTAAAGTTTCCAGTTTTTAAACGATTAAAAATGTAACAAATTTTCCTGTTGACCAATTATTTATGTCAAATTTATTAGCTTCCAATAAATTATGTCATGTTTTTTTAAACAAAAAAATAAGCCTATTTTATTTATGTTCCTTTATTTAATGTCTATTGTTACTTATGTTCCTTTTTGAATCACCAAAAATTTATGTCCAGTTCGAAGTTTTTCAAAAAAAGAAAACAAAAAATAAGTCAACTAAAAAAAATAAGACAAATTATCACATTACCAATTAACTTATTGTCTTGTTTTCAAAAGATGAAAAATTTAAGTCCATTTTTGCAGCGAGCAAAAATGTATATTCACTTGTGAGCTACTAAAACTTCATCTAATTCTTAAATTTACAAAAAATTATGACAGATTCATGAATGCTCATTTAAATCAAATTATGACTCTAATCATATATGATTTTATATGTATCATATTTATCTCACGAATATCATTTACAGTTGCTGTTAATGTATCCATCAGTTGTCCCAAAATATAAAAGTAGTCAGAAATTCTCTTGGGGATTAATGACTCCGTAATGCATGTCGAAACACCCTTGATTCTTTTTGTGTTCTGTTTATAAAGTTTGATTTATAGTGTCTGTATATTTCTTGTAGTAATAAGTTCATTTTAGATATTTTAATGAATCACATTGTCCTGGTCACAAAAGCAAAGTTTCCGAGGAATATTAGGTGGTTTCCATACTTTTAAGGCATAACAGACTAGGAAATAACAATTACATCCCAAGGACTGAGACATTTTTTTTTTTTGTTACTTAGTGTAATTTATGTCCAATTTTTTAATGACCAAAAATTTACGTTGAATTTCCAAAAAATTACTGCAAGTTCTTAAAATAAAAAAAATTCCGCTTTAAAACTATTAAAAATTTATGTCCAAGATTCAAATGTCTAATTTATGCTAATGTTGTGGTTTTAAATGACCAAGGGCCGGTTCACTTTTCAAATAACTAAAAATTACTTTTAAGCAACGAATAGAGATTTATGTCCAACTTTTAAATTACCAAAAATTTATGTTCAGTTTTTAAATAACCACAAAACCGTATGTCTTGTTTTTCAATTATAGAAAAATTCAAAATCAAAATTCATTGTATCAATATTTATTTATGTCCAAATTTTAAATTACGAAAAATGTACGTCCAATTTTCAAAGTTCCAAAAAAATTCTTTCCCACACACAGCGTTAAGCTTCTAGTATAAATAATGGAAGATTATAAGTTACCAGAAGTGTATGTTCAGTTTATATATGATCGAAAAATTATGTTTTTTTAATTACCAAAACATTTTAAACTTTTTTTAATTGCCATAAATAACGTTGAGATTTCGAATCCAGTCCAGTCCAGTTTCAAAGACTTGACATAAATATTTTTTCGCACATTTCCAGTTTGCACAAAAATTGCAAAACAAATCGTAAAAGTTATAATTTTTCCTCGAATTGTGCGGTTTACATAAGAATGAAACATAAATAAAAATACCAAACAAATGAGATTTTTGAAAATGTTGAAAACAACAACAAGGCTGTTAAAAATTGTAAACAAATATGCATATGTATGTACATATTTATATATAAACATATGTATGCATGTATTTAGGTTTGTAAAGGAAATCCCCTAAAAATGAACTCGAAAATTCCAAAACATTGCAGTCTCCAACCTAGGAGGAGAGAAAAAGTCAGCGCAAGGGAGTGAGATACCATGGCAGAACATAAATATTGACTGTTGCGAATTTTGTTGAAAACTTTCGGATGTGTACATACATACATAAATATGAACAAAAAAAATGTTTTGTTGATACTCAATTGTTTATGAAAATATATTTGATTTCTGATGATGACATAAAAGTTTACTTCCTTTTTTTTGGGGCGATCATGATCATGCTATTAAATCATGATCTGTCTGCGTGCTCAGATGAGTACTTTTTAGCATTTGAGGGGATGATAAAACTTTAGAAATAAAAACCGGTGTAGCTCCATAGTCAGATTATGCCAAGTAAACAAAACGTGTCTGGGTTAAAGCGGTCATAATTGCTCATGCTGACCTGGTTAAAACATTTGCATATTCTGCTTCTGCACAAATGATAAGAGCACTTTTTAATAAGAATCTTATCAGAAATAATAAAACGCTACCTGAGAATTTCAAGAAGATATAAAAGTTAAATTAATATACTAAATATTTGGCAATATAAAAACTAGATTGTTTTCAAGCTACAATGAGATAGTGATCCGGGTCAATGGTTGCCCCTCGAATCTTACATATTTGTACATATCAAGCACTAGGGGCTTGCCTTCCGTCTATCATAAGATGTTCGATTTGGTTTATAATCATTCGATCTAGAGTCAGCCGCACTACCTGGTTTATTCTTTTATGCTCAAGCCTAGTGTTGGCGAAGACGGTCAGCGTCAGTCCGTTAACGGATGCCAAATTTTCGACGCTGGAACCAAATAGAACTCACTCGTCCAACCTAGCACTGAATTCGCCTAACACGATTTTGATATCGTGGCAGCATTCGTAGGTGCGCTCCAAATGATCATCGAAAAGATCCTTCCCTACTGTTAGACTTGTTGCGGGTTGTGGTAAGATGAACTACCTATGTACAATGCTCGGCGGCGAGGTCTATTTACCACCACAAATCCAGAACCCAATTTTCGCTGCATTACATGGCAGCTGTTGTATATCTCGTAAGTGACCAAGTGTTCAGCAAGGACAGGCAAACAAATGTTCTTCTTTTTAGGCATTTTTATAGCTCATGTAAGTTTCATCATCATAATCGCTCACCTTAACTTCATTATCTCTCTTGAATATGATCATCTGCCCGATTATCAATGCGTTTATTTTCATTCCAAACATCATTATTATGTTTATTTTATTTGCTAAACTGAAAAATAATTCCTTAGAATGCGTAGCAACAAAATCTGATGATGATGTTTACTAAGCAAATGAAAAACAACAAGAGCAAGAGAAAAAATGTGTGTATCTATCTTGAAAACAAAACCTAGCATATGTAAACATTTTAAAGTAATCAGCCGGTATTGCTTTTGTACTCACTTTTGAGTAGATACCATGATACAAATTGTATGAGCGTGCATGTCTATATTAGTATATACGCTGCAAAAAAGCGACTAATACGGGATGAAAGTGCTGAGATGATTCCACCTCATCATCCTCTTGTCATCTTATACAAAAGGAATGAGGTAAGATTCGCAACTTTACTGTGTGAATACTAGTCGCACAATGACCTACCGCCACCAAAAGCGAGAGATGAAACTTTACAAGCATAAAAACCTGATTATGGCAACTCGGAACTTCTGGTTCTAGTTCTGGTCCAGCGCTCGCTGAGCTTAAATGAGGTTGAAATGTCCATGAGTGAACCGCAGGAGGATAGAGGTGTTTCCAACTGCTCCATACCCGGTGATAACGCTTCAAGGGTGCCTTTCCGCAATGTCAGTACCTAAATTAGCTTGATTAGGAAGTACTTCGGCGCTGTTGATAGAGGGGTCAGGCATTCCTTAGCAGTTTGCATTTTGAATTCATATTTACCAACTAGACAAAACAGAGCAGTTTTGCTTAGCTCCAAATTAATCGATTTCTGTATAAGCTTACGCTATATGCTTCCTCAAAGTCTGGTCTTTAACCTTTTATATTCCACAAAGGTCAGAAGGTACAACGTTTTATCAGTACAAATGCCTAAATCCAGTTTGTAAAAAGTTTGTTTACGACTGAAACTGTTTGTGGTTGAGTACACTGCGAAAGAAAAAAAGTTGGTTTCATTCGATCTGAAACAATCCCGCACTGGCGAGGACTCGTCGACGTTCGTTCCTCAATTATTCTTTTGAGTGTCTGCCTGAACTGGATCCTGGCAGTAGTAATGATTTTGTGCGCTTCATCAGATCAAGGAACTGGTTTTATTTCTAGGGTAAATAGAGGAATGCAAGTAGTCTCATTTATGCGATCATAATCAGCTCACGGTGGCCTAGGTGGATAGTTAGATCGATATAAATAGAGTAAGCACAGTGACGAGTAGGTTTATTGTGCCCTCGGCTCATTACAGTACTGCATCTAGCCCTAAAGGCTCTATAAATTTGAGAATATTATGATATAAACCGGGTGTAGGGAGTGTATGTGCGCTTGCCTTGACCATAGATGTCCTATATACCTCGCCCTTCTTCGTGAGCCGGCTTCTCTGATCTCTAGCTTATGTAATTCCCTCTTTGTAACCCCCTTGTAAGCTCTCAGCTTGGCGAATCCCCATGCTGTTACGCCAATGTAGTGCCCTCAATTTGTATTCCCCTTTCTGAGAAGGCTGGGCTCAGGTCCTATCGGGATCAAAGAAGCAGCCATTCTGGCTAACTGATCGACTTCCCATTTCCTTTAATTCCCATGAGCCCTAGCACCTATATAAGTTAGATAGCATTGTTCTTAGCCAGGAAATTAAGGTTCTCTATACACTCTAAGAACAATGAGAAGTTGACTTTGAAGAATGAGAGAGTCATAAGTTCCGCCTGACTATCACTTAATAACCATCAGGATTTTCTCATTTCGGTAATTCCTACCAGAGGTTGCACACAGACTAATGGCGTAAATTTCCGCTTGGAAGATGCTTGGGAAAGTACCCAAGGGTACTGAAAGCTTCAGTCCAGGGCCATATATGTCTGCTCCAATGTCGTCAGGGGGGCTTAGAGCCACCTGAGGACCACAGTAGTCTGCTTGCCTGGACGTGTCTCTCCATAATAGAGGTACTCAAGGTCAAAAACCAAACCTTCTTTCGACAACTACTACTAGGAACAGAACTAGCGGGAGCTGGGACCCTAGATTGTCCTTGTTGCTAGAGGATAAAACCCTACCTTTACCAAAGTCTTCTCTCGCGAAAAATTAGCTCCAGCGCTGCCGTCGGACATTTGCACATAGCAAGCAATTTTGGTGATGGATCACCTTACCAGAGTGAGCCTATGTATATGCCAAAGCCACTCACCTATAGGTTACTATTGGTCGTACTATCATAGTGTACATCCATCTTACGATCCTTGGTGTGCATCCCCAGTATTTATTCTGAAATTTTGGCTAAACTTTGGAATAATTTCATCTATGCATATTTTGATTAATGTACCAGTGAAAAAGCCACAGACATAGTATGTACTAATGTATGTGTAACATAAAACTCATAATTTATAAGCCATAATAAATTAATTTTGCTGTTTTACTGTATCTCTCTGTGGTTTATCCATATTCGTCGTAATAAATTCAGAAATTAAAATTTTTAATTCAAGATTTTTGCAAAGAAAACGTACGTAGTATACTAACTGAATCGGAAACTATTGCGGATGTTTATTTATTATTCTAAAGAAAATTACTTAAAATGTTATGAATTAGGTTCAATGAAATCAATATGCAAACAATATTTCAATAAAATTACGCATACGCGTAAAAGGCAACGGAAAATGAGTATATGTATATCATTTTGACGTCTGCCAAAAAGGCGCAGTCAATCTTGGGTTTTTATACTAGAAACAACACGTCAATGAACTAGATTTCTGTTCTATTGTTTTAAGAAAGAAATATGTAAATGAAAAATTAAATTCAATGGCACACGTCTGNTCTGCCAAAAAGGCGCAGTCAATCTTGGGTTTTTATACTAGAAACAACACGTCAATGAACTAGATTTCTGTTCTATTGTTTTAAGAAAGAAATATGTAAATGAAAAATTAAATTCAATGGCACACGTCTGTTTTAAAATACATTAAAATTGTAATGGCAATGATTTTTATTTTCACTTAGGCACATACATAAGACTTATGTACATACATACATATATTTTGTTCCATATGGAAATTATTTTCACTTTGAAAAAGTTCATTTGTCTTATTTGCAATGTTGCCACCTAATTGATTTTGTTTGCTAGTCGCGAAAATTTGCTACTATTTAAATGAGATTAAAACCTAGTAAGATTATATTAGAATGGATTTAGAGGAGGAGGAGAAGGAGTTCGTAGGTTCTCCTTTTTGATACACCCAAAATGTAGGACTTAGCCTGTCTGTTACCTTCCGTTTCTGTCCAGTAATGTTGCGCTTCGTTCTTCAACCAGATATAGTTGTTTTGCCTAGCAGAGCTCTATAGCAGGCCAATAAGGGGTCCTGCGACTACATAGGATTCTCTATACAG
>NW_016161788.1:21626-32537 GCF_001687245.7 Rhagoletis zephyria | reverse complement strand
GTGCACCGTGCAAGGGCTTTGCAAGACTCAGAGAATACCCCTTATATTTTAATTCCCAATAAGAAATTTCGGCTACATTCAGAGTCATTTTTGAGCTGGACGGTGGTAAAAATAACTCTGAAAATTGCTAAATATTTATTCAATAAAGAAAAAAAATCTTAGATATATACTAAATATTATCATAAATCCTTGCCCTCATCATTTCTTTACAGGTACGGGCACTTTTGGCCGCGTTTGTTTATGCCGCGATCGCGTGTCGGAGAAGTACTGTGCCATGAAATTATTGGCTATGACCGATGTGATACGCTTAAAGCAAACCGAGCATGTAAAGAATGAGCGAAATATTTTACGTGAAATTCGACATCCATTTGTGATCAGTTTGTAAGTATATAGAAGGCAAATATTAATATTATTAGCAATGTAAGATATTTTAGGGGCTTGATGAAATGTCTTATAGACGTCTATGTATCGGTAATTTTGATTTGGCGGAACGAACAATTATTCATTAACAATATCTTTGAGCGTTTATTAGACCAAAACGTTTAATTTATTTATGCCACTTATTACATTCTCATTTAATTGTAGGCGCATATTAAATTCTAAATTTCATGGTTGCAATAACTACATAGAACGAAACTTTTTGAAGTATTGGAACAAGTACTGAATTCAATTCTGGCTAAGATAGTTGCTAGTCTTTCTTTTTACTTTCTTCTTATTTTAACTGAAGTCCCATTAAAGCGTTTTCTGCCGGTTTGTGCCGATGATGTCAGAAGGGTAGGCTATATAAAGCACTCGAAGATACATATCGGCTGGAGTGTGTAGGTGTAGAGTCTAGATCTGTAATAGCTAATCCTACTTGACTAGTGCGATAGGAGTTGGAGCAGCGTGGATTTTTATGGTACTAACACTTTGCGGTTGAATTTTTGGAGATCTGCCAGTTAGTTTTAATTATAATTTGACCTGAATTAGAAACACTTTAGTTTCCCCACGTGTTACAGCAATTGAACAGAACCAGTTTCGATCGAATTAATAAATAGCTTGGATGGCTTTTATGCGTAATTGTGCCGGAATTCAGCTGACATGAAAAGAACACATTCGGACAGGTGTGCATATTTGTCTGTTGCATATTGCTGTTAATTTCGTTCCACAGTAGGCTATGCAATTTGCTACAGATGCGCTGATGGACCCCTACTTACCAAGTGCTAACGGGAAGCGATTTTGGGATCAGGTTTCTGCTGCGCAGCTGTGCTACTGAATATGAATGGGAGTGAGACCTAGTATTTTTTGTTGTTTGGGTCCACCTCTACTTTTCCATCGTCCAGCTGCTCAATAAGTTAGCTTTGGAAATAGATATTTTGAGATTTTGGCGAGTTAAAAATTTGTGTAGGTGTTCGAGGGTGGTGAAAGCTGTTGGACTCAGTAGTAAATAACAAACTAAGTACACAAAAAAGTGATATACTAAGCTTTATAAGGAAGCGATGATGCAAAGCTAGAGCGTATTCCTCAAACTAATTCACCGGCTATACACCGCCGAAGATGTTGCGGGTTACTGCCATATAAAAATAAATTGTGTTTAGTCGTTATATGGAAGCACATGAGACAAAAAAAATCTAAAAAGCAACGGTAATCTTTAGCGACTTGGAACTTGCACTTTATTTCACTAAAATTGAATGCGCTATAAAACTGTGTAATCAAAAAAATTCTAGAGCTTCTGAGAAAAAAGTTTGAAATTTAAGTGAAAGTTTTTGTACTTTTTTGCGGTCCATGGGTTTATATGGGTTTTGCTAGAGAATGAACAATATTTTAATTTAAAATTCTTAAAAACACATAATTAAACATAAGTGGCAAACAATACCGCTTTGAAAGGGGGATGCTATTTATAGATATGCCCAATACGTATGTACATAAATACATCTTCATTTGAAACATGCACAAGTGCTTTATGTGTGGTAAGGAAGCTTTTTTCCTACTGTCAAATATCTTAGCCAAAATTAGGGACGTCAGTGGCTAGAAAACATCGATGGGTTTCTTTGATTTGATACATCGAAATATAAATCGATATTTTTCGATATACATCGATGCATCGATTTGCATAGGATTTCTCAGAAAATATTTCACAACAAAAGTTGTTATTAGCACAATTGTAAAAAATTTGAATTAAATTACTGCCGCTGAGCTAATCATGTTTCTACCGGACCAATTTGAAGCCGTTTAAATTTTTTAAAACCATTTATCTTGTTTGCACGATTGACAATGAGAAACTACAGTTCAATGTACCAGCGATGTCCGTTTTCAAGTGGAAAGTTTTCGATAAACCGAAACAAAACATCGATATTTTCGATGCATCGATGTTTTTTCGACATCCCTACCCATAATTACCCTGTTAGTCCAACTGAAAATTGAATTTCTCGATCGGAAGTCTGGCTTTACGACGGCTCTATACCACAAAGGATACGCTCCGATTGTTGAAAGACCAGTCGCTTGATTGGCTATTAGGGCATGGTGCGCAAAAAGTTTTAACCTCTTTAAGGAAGAAAAAGTTATAAAAAAGTGTAAAACTCCAAAGAAAATTGTTGATAAAAATACAAATAGTAGTTGTTGCCAGAAATAACAAATTTTACTCTCTATAGCTTCTGATGGCTTATACAGTTTTTATGAATACATAATTAGATAAATTTTTTAGCATCTGACGACCGATGTAAAGTACGAAAATTATCGTCGAATGAAGTTCAGAGCATCGGTGACAGAAAAGGGCTTTTACTATAAAAATTTCTCTATTTTTTGATTCGAAATTTTTGCCCATTGTGTAACTTATTTTTCGTCTTCTTTATCTCTCTTCCAGAGAATGGTCCACAAAGGATGACTGTTGTTTGTACATGATCTTCGAGTATGTTTGTGGTGGTGAATTGTTTACATATTTGCGAAATGCGGGACGTTTCAATAGTCAAACTTGTAAGTAAACCATGTAAATATAATCATCCCAGGCATATTGTGGTTAGCTATGCAAAAATTTAATATACATATGTAGTTATAAATAATACACATGCACTCGAATATGCAATTTAAGGAATTTTTATAACACCCAAGCTACATGTAAACAAATCCTAAATTGCATATTACAAAAGCATCTCGAACAATAAAAATATTGCAGCTATTAATTAATTATTTTATTATTAGCCAACTTCTACGCTGCTGAAATCGTCTCTGCCTTAGAATATTTGCATTCACTGCAAATTGTCTATCGCGATCTGAAACCAGAGAATTTGCTGATAAATCGTGATGGCCATTTGAAGATCACAGATTTTGGCTTTGCGAAGAAATTGCGCGATCGCACTTGGACGCTATGTGGCACACCCGAATATTTGGCACCCGAAATCATACAATCGAAGGGTCATAACAAGGCGGTGGATTGGTGGGCGTTAGGTAGGTGGACCGATTGTATGCATTAAGTGGCTTGTTGTAAACGTAAAATGAATGGGCAAACAACTCAAATGAATGCGGTGTGGCATGGAAATTTCTCGTGCGTGCTGTTATTGGTGATGTTGTTTTTATTGCGGCACAAATATTTGCATTTGTTGTTTGCTTATTTAAAACATACAAAATAGACAATTTGTTAGAGAAAAATAAAATTTTTTTTTTGTGTTTTATGTCTCGGTACAGGTGTACTCATTTACGAGATGCTCGTTGGCTATCCGCCTTTTTACGATGAGAATCCATTCGGAATTTATGAGAAAATTTTAAGTGGCAAAATTGAATGGCCGCGTCATATGGATCCGATTGCGAAAGACTTAGTTAAGAAATTGCTGACAAATGATCGCACCAAACGCTTGGGCAACATGAAGGTGAGTGTGAGTGAAATCAGAATATTCTATAAAAATAATAGAATGTTTATGTTTCTTGCATGCAAATAAACTTAGGTTATGTTTGAGAATATATGCACATATTTTATATATAGTATGTATGTATGTAGCTTATTATTAAGGTTTTTTCAAAGGAATTTTTTTTTTGGGAAATTTATATAATAGCGTTGGTTTAATATTGTACATTGTATGTACATATGCATATTGGTTTCAGATACTCGGTTTTTGATGTGTTTTCAGTAGGGTGAACTTGCCAGCGGTTATCAATCGGGATTTGATAACGAATTAGACGGAAAAAGCTAAGTCATAACCGACAACAATGGCGTTATCGAACCGATTTCCCCAAATATATAAAAAAAATCGACTATGAAATTGATGTATCGATTTTTCGCCGAATATACTTATCTCCTTCTTATTATCGAAAAGTTCTTATAGATTTTTATGTAAATTGTGTTATCGGTATATTTATAAATTTCTTGGAAAAATGTTTACCTATTTTGGGATCGATAACGTAAACGATAGAAAACTCCACATATTTTTGGGAAAAATTATCGATCGAAAAATTTATTGGTAATAAAATTGATAAATATTTCTTGGAAATTACGTTGATCAACATCGAGCTCAAAACGATATTTCCGGGATATTCGGCAACGATAACATACACGAAAGAAAAATCGATAGAATTATAGAAAAAATAATCGATAATAAAATCGAAAAATTTATTGGTAATAAAGTTGATAAATATTTCTTGCAAATTACGTTGATCAACATCGAGTCCAAAAACGGCATCCGAGTAAAAATGTGCTGATTTGCAATCTACACATTATCCTTTTAAAAGCCTTGTTTTCTCGGAACACTAATATCCCTAAATTAGTCTACGTAAGAGTAATTTTTTCCTTCAATAACATTTTGACGTAGCACTTGCCTCCTGGCTGACTTCTGCCAATTAAACAGAAATTTTGTTTTTAAATAAATTTTAAAATATACTTGAGGAAACGGCCCTAGAAGATCGTACCTCTATTAGTTCTTATTTGTTTCCCTCTTTTATTTATTTTTTTAAGTGCATGTCTATTCCTACTCGATATTATAGTAACATTTATTTGGGCGTCTTTTGTTCTATTATAAATCTAGATACGAACATGTGCACTATGTACATAACGATATTATTGAACAGACGATTTGATTTTTCTCGGCAAACTGACGTGTAATTTAAATTTGACAGACATTTGATGAACAGTTGAATGAATTCTTCTGCGCCGCGTAGCTAAACGCATTGAATACAAATAAATAGCCCTTATGTACATATATATATATATGTATGTATATGTGTGAATCGACAAGTTATGCATAATAATAAAAACATAGTAATCCGTTCTTCAAGGTTGTGATGAAATTTAGTTTTTTTTTTACCCGCCTGAAGTCTTACCTGCTAATTCAAAGTCTAGTTTATGGTTGAAGCTTTGGATTATACGATTTATATCAAAAAAACGCATAATAAGCCAGATAAGCCAGATCTTCGAAACTGCATCATGCGAGGTTACGTTTTTGACGAAATCGTTTAAAAACTGCATCTTTAGTCAAAGCGAAGAGAAAATTTTCGCAATTACATAATTATAAAAAATATTTTTGATTTATTGTACTGCTTGAAATTCTTAAAATGCTGAGTGGATTCAAAAATGGTGCTATAATATAAATATTCAAAAAACCTTCTGTATCTTCATTCTTTCAGTACTAATCATGATCACGACTGCTATGTTCTTTTCTGGCATTGTGGTTTGAAAAAATTCTAAAATTTATTCTAAATTAATTCCACAGCAATAAGCAGTAACCATTTAATATGAAAGCATATTTGCCCATAAATAAATTCAAGCATGCACACAGAGACTCGTGCATGTGCACATTTTTGAGATTAACGGGGTCTTGTGAAAGTAATAGAGGCAACAAATTGTAAATAATTTGTTCTTATAAATAAGTTTTCTAAATACAGAGCAGTATGCAAATGCAAAAATACACAAGAATACGTGCGCTTAATTACGGGCATATATTTTTTTTCGTCGGCAGCAAATATTTCGAAATGATATGAGATTCCTTTTATTAAAAAAAAACTACTCAAATACAATTTTAAAAACATATTTATGTTAATTTTTTTAAACAAAATTATTTGAAAAATTTTGGAATTACATCCAAAAAGTTTGCAGCGGTTGGATGAGGTTTATCATTAAAAAAAAATCTTGTGGGCGTCAATACGCAGCGTAGCGTAGCGCAGTAGCAGACAGGCAGAAACAGTTGGTGTACAGCAAGTGTAATGCTCATATACGAGTACAAGTATTTGCAAAAACTAAAAATAAAATTTATTGAATAAAAAAATTCGTATAATTTTATTTGCTAACTTTATTGGCTGCTGCTCGCTGCTGCTCTAGCTGTTGTTGTCAATCTCCTACCGATTTGTTTACGCTATAAAAATATTCAAATTTGAAATATGTAGCATCAAAACAAATTCACACATTTATTTAGATACAAATTATTTATATCTAATGTTATGATTTCAAATTTACTTATGTGTTTGGGGAAGAAAGATAGAAAAAATGTGTTGAGAAAATTTATGAATTTTTTTAATAAGCATCTTATTATTTCTTATAATGCATATCGACGGTTTTTATAAATGCAATACCTATTTAAATCAACCAAGAAAAATTTTATTTAAGTTAGCCAATAAAAATAGTCTGCTGCTGATAGACCAGGCACTTTGACGGGCTACTGGGGCTTAGACGACCTATCAGCCGGCTGAATATTGCCCTGGGTCGTACTTCACCTCAGACAGATTTCCGACGCTTGAAAACGTTGTGCGAAAACTACTACCTCCTGTATGTATTAGGTATTACAGTAAACTCTTTCAAGTAGACGGTTTTCACACAAGTAGCAGCAGAGCAATTCTGGCTAAGCAAGCCGAAAGGCAGATGGCAATATAGATCGATAGATTTTTATTATTCTAGCACAAAGGTTTTAGAAAAAAAGCTGTCTGATTCACCACTCGTGGTGAAAAGCTATTTTGAGCGAAAGCACTTGTACATTGCTCAAACAAACGCAATAGCCGAGAGAGCAAAGCACAGGCATGCCGTTCGAGAGATCCGAGTTGGAGCCCTCGGGAAGCGGAAGTTTTACTTGTTTTTAAATTTAATTTGTTTCCCTTTTTTAATTTAATTTCCTTTTAGTTTGTGGATTTTATTGTTTTGAAAAGAAAAATATATAGTTTTAATTTCATTACATTTTTAGAAACTTATTTTCTGCATTTTTTATTTTTTTTATATAATCTTTTCTTTCTTAATTTAATTTTTTCTTTCTTAATTTAGCTTTTTTTAATTTTAGATATTAATGTTTTTTAAAAGAATAATTGTTTTTCTTAATTTGCTTTTAATTTTTAGATGTTAGTTTTTTTAAAAGGAAAGCAATGTTTTAAATTTCATTTAATTTGTAGAAGCTTGTTAATGTAATGTTATATTCTTTTAATTTTTAGATTTTGTTTTAAAAATATTTTTATTTCAATTTTATGTAATATTTAAGTACAATTTTCTTTTTGTTTTTTGTTTTGTTTTTCAGTTTTGTTTTTTGCTTAAAAATTACTTGTTTAATTAGTTTTTTGAAAGACAGTAAAGAGCTTTCAAGATGGTTGTAACAATTGTCTTAGGAAAGACTTTTGTCTTTCGGCAAACTGTGGTAAGCTGAAAGAAAGTTACCAGAAGTGGTCTACCCAACCTTCGGCATTTTCCGATACCTATACGTACATAGGTAATGATCAATAACACAGGTCCACAAAAAAATAATCTATGAAAGGAGACTCTAGACAACGGCGGGAGTATCTGCGATTGTTGATAGAAGCATTTGTTGATCGTTTGTTGGCCCAAGGCAACGGGAAGGGCATCAGTGAAAGTCGATAAATGCTTTTCTGGTTCGTTTAGTAGCTCAAGGTAACGGGAAGTTTTATCGGTGAGAGCCGGTAGATGCCCTTATAGATCACTTGTAGCCTCCAGACCACGGGAAGAGTACAAGTGACCGTTAACGGACGCAACGGGGGATCGTTCGATAGCTTTCAGCTAAGGTGGTAACTTTTGAAGAGTGATCTTGTGTAGGCGGAGGTCTACTGAAATGGGTGGCGGCAAATGCCAGCTGTGTCCTTTCAGGCTGATGGTAAAAGTTCGGCGAAGCGGTGGATTATACGCAAGGCATCAGCACCCTTTACACAAAGTATATTTATTTTCTTTGAGGTTTTTTGAATTCATAGCTCATTGAACATATTGTTTACATGTACATACATCTTCCGAGCACACGATTCATGTACCGCACATACATTGGTACATAAATATGTAATAGTACAAAATAAGCATAGATTTAATATTGAATATGCCGCCTGCTGAAAACAAATTATTCTAATAAATTTCGTGTTTTTCTTTCAATTTCATTATTTTCATCTTTACCACCGTCGAATGGGATTTTCTAATCTCCAACATGGCGTATGCGGCTGCCAAATGTGTGCGCGCCTTCAAAACGATTTATTGACAATATGCAAAAATAACTGAAAATATATATTTTTTGGGCTCAAAACGAAAAACCAAAAACAAAAACATTAATAAAAAAAAAATCCCTCCCGCGTGGCTGCTGCCTCTGTTCGGTGTTTCGACGGCTTTTTTCTGCTGCTCTCAATGGCGCATGGGACTGGCGGCCGGCACAACAGAATGGGGCCGATGACGTGAAGCGACATCGATGGTTCAAACACTTGAATTGGAATGACGTCTACAACAAGAAACTAAAGGTAAGCGCGCAAGCGGTCAATTTTAGAATAAGCAACGTACATGTGCGCATTCTTTTTTTAATTTTTTTTTTGGTTAAGTATATACATACATACCTTTATACATATATGTATGTACGTAGGTACATAGTATTAATTTTCATTCATTAAGGCTTTGCTTTCTTTGACTTGCTAGCAAAAATAGTTTTAATAAATTTTTAATTCAAACGAACTACAGAATTTTGCTAAAATTAAATACAAATAAATTTTGCTAAATTTACTTACATGTGTTGGCGATTTAAGAGCTAATATGCTTGCAAGGGTGGGCGGAAAAAACTACCGAAAGTAGCAAAAATACATATTTTGAATTGACTTAAGGCAAACATTTTAGCGCACATTTTCCTGCAAACGACTCATATGAAAGTACTAATTTTGGTAAAAAGAAAAAAAAAATGCAGAATTAAAAATTTAATGCTTGGTCACAGCCAACTCCTACTGTGCGCTGACGTACACCACCTTCCGCGAAATTTTCATAATAATATGCCGCCGCAATACATAGATTTCACTTGAATTAACGTCACTTGCAGCCGAAGCTAGGAAAACTACGGTGGCGGATATAACAATGTGGAGACATTTGGAAATACAATTTTATAATTTTAGCCAATTAAAAATGGATTATGTACATTTGAAATAAAAATAAAAAAAATTATCAAAAAATTATAATTTTGTAAAACTAGATTAGTAAGCTTAAAACAAAATTAAAAATTTGTACCGCATAACGGAGACTGTATTTTTACGGCCGCTTTGATTAGTTTGTGGATTAAAAAACTAAAGCTGCAAATAACGATGATCGAAATATAAGAAATCCAAAATAACGCTTATTTATGATCGAGGAAATTAAAAATCGTATTAAAAGGATCCAAAATTCACTGAAAAAATAATATCAAATTTTAACGGTTAAATTGTGGTTTCTATTGTAGTGATTTTAGGCTTTAAAACATTTTACAGGTGGCAACCTTATTTTATAATAACTGAGTTAAAGCAACTTTAAGCCGATTAGTGATGTAAAATTTATTCAAAAATAAAAATTTTGGGTCTTAAAACATGCAGTTTACATTTTTGTAAAGGGCAGCCCTAATTTAGAATAATCTGAAGCAAAGCATTGAGGAACCGTTTTACAGTCTCATTCTTACATAAAGCATTAGCTTAATAAAGCATTTAGAAGCCGATTTTTGAATATTACCGATAATTTCGTGACCTAAAAATAGAAAAATTGTATTTACAAAATCTGAAAAAAATTTGTGTTTCCAGCGCAAAATAGTACCAAATTTACGCAGAAATACTAAAACTATTTTAATTTTTGCAGGAGGGAACCCCATTAAAGAATATTACAGAATAAAGCATTTAGATTACGCTTGTTATTGTCAATTGGTTACCCACTTTACAAGTACAATTAATCAACTTTTTTATATAAGCTAGAAACTTTTTTCCAAAAAAACCTTTTAATTGAAAGCGAATCCCGGAAAATATACATGAAACAATTTTATTTTTAGTTAGGTGGCAACTCTTCTTTAAGGTTACTGTTTTCTTTAAAATCTTTTCAATTGATATCTTGCCATATATGCCTTAAAAATATACAATTTAATTAATGTAATTTTTTGAAGAGTTGGTAACCCTAACCAACAAGGTTTTGGATTTTCAAATTTAATATGTATTAGTGCTCGATATCGAAAAGTTTTAGTCAGAAAATGAAAAAAAAATCAAATTTCTTCTTATCAACCCTTATATTTTTCGTGCTGCTTACAAATCAATTTTACGTTCACATTTCACTGTCCGACACTGTTCGCGGCCGCATGTGGCTTTATGAGTCTCTTATAAACCCCCAGAACATATTCACATTGCAATAAAAATAAATGTTTTCATATTTTCGCATTGTCAGCGTTCTCATTTCTGCAAAGAATTATTACGCAGTCATAAAATATACAAATTAAATTGCTATAAATCACTAGTTTTGGCATTAAAACCGAAAACTGTCTAAATTTGAACACTAAAGTCATTTAGATTTAACCGTAGCCATAGCGAGATTGATTACGTACATCAATATTTTTATACCCGAGCGCACTTGTGCACAAGGGTATTATAACTTTGTTCACATAACGGTTGTTTGTAACAGGCAAAACGAATCGAGATAGATATAGACAAATGTATACATAAATGATCAGAATGAAAAGAGAAATCGATTAAGCGGTGACTGTCTGTCCGTCCGTC
>NW_016161788.1:0-21186 GCF_001687245.7 Rhagoletis zephyria | reverse complement strand
CACTTAGTGTTACATGTGTATATCTTGGCAACCGCTGCACCGATTTCTTCCAAACTTGGCACAGTTATTGGCCTTGGTACAGGATACCAAATGGCCGAAAATTTTAAAAATGGGTCAATAACCACGCCCACATCCCATATAACGGTAATTTGGAGAAATACGAAATCTTCGATAAATCCGTAAATATTGAAGCCAATTTATTCAAAATTGATGCTTGCAACCATTCTTTATCAGGAAATACGCTTATCATAAAATTTTGGAAAATGGGCGTGGCACCGCCCACTTATGATCACATATATGTATGTATCTCGGTAACCGTTCTACCAATTTGTACCAAACTCGGTATGGTTATTGTGCTTGCCACATAATAGCAAAACTTTCAAAATTATTGAAATCGGACTAAAATTACGGCTTTTCATATAACGGTAAATTTTAGAAATGCTCGAAACGTCAATATTTCGAAATTTAAGGACGCTAATTTATTCAAAATTGATACACCCCGGCTTACCATGTAGCTGTAGCTTTCGGAAAGGTGAAAAGGCATATATGTAATACTTGCGCCGGGTATTTAATGTTCGGCCCCGCCCGAACTTAGACTTTCTTACTTGTTAAAAAATATTTTTCCCCAAAATATGTGTCCTGCCGTGAAGATAATTAAATAATTCATAGGTATTTTAGCGTAACAAGAGATTTTTCTTTATGCGCTTAATTATAGAAAATATTTCAAAATTTTTCACTCGATTAATTTTATGTGCACTTGAAATAATTTGTTTTCGCAAAATTAATCAATCGTTCGCTTTTTTTTAAATTAAATTTTGGTTGCACCACGGTAGCTTAGTTTGACTTTTTTATGAATTTTGTATTTCTTAGGTGCTTCTTTAACATTAACATTAGATGTTGCAACACCAAGACATTGGTGCATGGTTTTCTGGCTGTAGATCTATGGTCTTTGGATTGGAATAGTCTGACCATAGCACGGTGTTATTTTAAAACTGTAAATTCCTGACCTCATCCTCACCTCCTTTTACTTAGCTAATTCATCCGTATTCTAGTTTCCTTCTACGTTATGGGAACCCAGAAAGTCAGAGTAAATTATTTCTCAGTGGGATAGGGGATTTCGAATATATACGCATAAATTTTCTCACGGTGCATCACGGGAATTGGGAAAATGGCGGCAAGAATAACCTTTGCAGCACCGATCACCCTGGCAGCAGAGCTAAACAGCACACTGAAAGTTGAACTAAATTGTCAATTTGTATGAACGTAAAGATCCAACGCCTGAGATAGACACACACACGTGGAAAGGCGTCGGTACTTGCGGCAGAATCAATGTATTTGTACTCTGCCCCAACCATCACAGAAGTCCTAAGTTTTTAAGCGATGGTGGAGAGTGGGGATGGCCAGTTCAAGTTCTTGTGAGTTAGTGCAGGAGCTCCCGCTCCTAGTGAACATAAGTCGGGCAGCAGGAGTCCGCCCAGTATTGGCGTGGGCCTGGCTTCATTTTTCACAGAAGAGAAGAAAAGCAGAAGGCAAAAGCAGGCGGCGAAACGCAAGCAGGAGAAATTCTTCCTCAATCCTCCCACTGCTGCATTCCCTAAACGATCTCGGTCTACGGAGGTTAGATACATGCCATTGTAGGATGCAGAAGCGCCGAAATCTACCAGAGGTACATACATGCCAAAGAAGTAGTCAGGTTGTTTTGCCCCTTACTGCCTGCTCCAATGTTCTCTAGAAATGTGACGATGATATTCGATCGGGGGCGAGGAAGAAGTTTATTCGGAGAAGATCTTTCCACTTGTGTGTCTGGCGAGGTTTCCTAGCCATAGCGGTCGGGTGAGAAAATGCGATGCTCGTTTTGGACCTTCTTCTATACGATGACTACACATCCCAAATACGTTATATTTACTTTTGGCTGAAACATTTTCAGTTGAAAAGTTCAAAACCATTTGAAAAACGTGCGTAGGTTCTCTTATTTCAATAAACATCTGTTTGCTCTTAGTTTTGGTTGCGTTTGTTAAACACAGCAGGGGTTCATTGGTAGCATGTGCTTGCTATAGATGCCTTCATTAGGAGAAAATCCAAAGCAGAGTAAAAAAAACTGAATCAAATGTAAAATATAGGAAACAGGCAAATGAACGCTGGTCCCTTTCAAGAATAAGATTTTAAGTAATTATAAGATTCCGTCATTCACCTAGCTTCTTCCTCAGATGATGGTAAATTTTAAATGTTTCTTAAAAATAACATAGGTTACCAAATTTGTAAAACGCCTGTAAAATGGTGACACACAAGCATACATATCACAGATCCTTGCATAAGCTTGCGTAGGTCTCAGTGGGAGAAGATCTCCTCTTGACCAAATATTGAGAAGAAAATAGATGAAACGACGCGCTGAATGCGAATCCGAGGTCTGTTCGTCCCCATCACGTCAGGTTCGGGGTAATTTGACGATCAAGTAGGGAAAAATTCTTTGAATGAACCTAGTAATTGATATACATGGGGTTTTAGACTCGCTGAACACGAATCTGAGGTCCGTTGAGGTCATTTGGGGGTCAAATAGGACAAAAAATTTATACAATAATTTTTGTTTTTTTTGTTTTTGTTTGCGCTGAATTTAAAGATTCCTCAAGGTCATCAAGAGGTCCTGCCAGTGTAATCCCAAGATCAAATTCGAATCTGATGTGATGGAGGCTAACAGGCTTCGGATTCGCATCCAGGGCGTCGAAAAACAACGGGAAATAGAGACTTGGTTCAATATGCAGAAACTTTTTTTTATAAGCCTGTGTTATTGGCTTTTAAAAATCATAATCAAGCCATTAAAACTACGTAGTTTAGTAAAGCAGCTGGACCGCCTTCGAATAGCTGTTTTTATTCGACTCCTTTCAGTGCTTCGACCTACCCCTACCCACGCTCCTTCCGCTATATTGAATGCGATATTGAAGACAAATCATTCGCTGTCGGTTCCGCAAACCGATTAATTTTCCGTAGGTTTCCAGTCAACACAGCCTATGGGCACTCGAGAATCTTCCAATTCATTCCGAAAGAAACAAATCGGTGTCTGCTGGTGTTAGCTGCCAGTAAATATTTATTTATTCCCTCTAGGGATGAGTCGGAGAAAACAGTATCTAGGTTAGCTTGTTGTGGCAGACCCCACTAGGGGGACTCACTTAGACATTAATTAGATTATCCACTGTGTTACCATATTACGCTAATTATTTGAATGGTAAGTACAGATTCTCTGTGTTAAACTAAGAGAAGTGCCTGCTGTGTAGACCTTAGTCTAGCGAATGCCGGAAGGGTGAGAAAATTAAGTCGCACTGCGTGCCTTCCTAAAGGACAATGTCCGGTCATTAAACCTGCAGAAGCTGACCGCCCACGATCAACAACCGGTCAAAAAGTTATTGCGACTTTGCATGTCGGAGTTTTTGTCCAGCGCTCGATAAGCCGATTATGAGCTAATCTGTTCAAGAGCAGGCCACAGGTTGCCAACGGAATTTATATGCCCTCCCTGTTCAAGGTAACGGCTTCGAGTGTGCCCTACCTAGCCCATTCGTCGGTTGTGTCTCTTTGTCCTGGGACAAAAATCAGTTTGATTTGGAAATAATTTCAGCGCCTTGATTACCGCTAATAGAGTAGTTATTTACTCTCCTAGTCAGCAAAAAAAAATTGCAATCGGCTGCTTCTTCTGTAGCGGCCACCTCTGACTGAAATACGCCGCAGAGCTCTGGCAGTCTGAACATAAGATCTATTAGGAGTTACTGACAGTAAACACCTCCTCAAACTCTCCCGTCCGGCTTCGGTCCGTCCGTGAAGATGTTTATTGGACCTTTACTCCAGAGATTGCCATTCGCCCCACAGATGGGCCATAGTTGGATGGTACATAGGTTTGAAAATCTAAAATTGAGGGTGATATAGAGTTCTTGAGAAAAAAGTCTCCCTGCAAATACGAAATCTGAGTTCGCTTACGGTGCCGTCAAAATATCAGTCTTAACTTCCCTTTCAGATTTTGGTGTTGGTGTTCGTTCCAAAATACATCAACTTCCAAATCAGGCTTATATGGATCAAGTACAAGAAACTGTATGGCTGAAGATCATATGCTCGCTAACTGACAAGTCTGTAGCTTAAAAAGAGTCTGGTCCGGGTACTGCCCAATAGGCACACACGGCATAAGACATTATTCCGCGGCATTTGGAAGATACGAAAAACGATTCATCTCAGCATTTTCTTCTTAGCAGCCCTGCGTTCGTGAGGTTTAAATTCAGCAACCATATCTCGTTTTGTCTGGAATGCGAAAAAATACCCAATTTCTACTACATAAGATACGTTTTAATTTCAAATTCTTTTAAGAAGACTTTCGTTAACTAATTTTCCTACTGGGCATATATTTCAAGTGCGCTCCATCGATTACTCAGTCTTCTAAATAGTTGTTAGTTGCACTGTTGGCCTTTTTGGATGTTCGACCTCTTGGATTTTCTGTTTTTTTGCTGTTTGCTATTTTTCGCTGGCTGCTGTTTTATGCTTATTGACGGCTGAGCGGTTGCTAATGCAACTGCAATAAATCACTGACAGGCAGCAGTGAAATGAGGGTAAATGTTTGTATTTGCTGCTGGTATTTTTCTAAGTTATGAATATTAGGAAAATTTTTTGCAAAAATGTGCTTAATGGCGTTTATCGGGTCGTTGTTATTACAAATGGATGTTTAAAATCTTTTTGTTCTTTACGTTGTTGTCGGCTCAAAGCAGCGCACGTGTCTGCAATATATTGTATGTATTCTCTATAATACATATGGAATTGTATATATGTATGTATGTACATTAGGGTGGCCCTGAAAAAATTTAATGAACGATTTTTTTCAGGCGCACCCCCACAAATTCTTCTATAGAGACTCAAACTATTAAAAAAAAAATGTTTCATCTAATACCCAAAATTGATACTGCCATAGTAGAAGATATCACATATAAATCCTGGATCGGCACCCTGAAATTGTGCATATGGAAACTGTGCATACGAAATAATGCATATGAAAAAAACCGAAATAATGCATATAACAAAAACCGAAATAATGCATGCATGCACAGTTTCGGTTGAAAACCGAAATAATGCATATGGTAAAAACCGAAATAAAGCATACATGCACAGTTTCGGATGAAAACCGAAATAATGCATATGGTAAAAACCGAAATAAAGCATACATGCACAGTTTCGGATGAAAACCGAAATAATGCATATGGTAAAAACCGAAATAAAGCATACATGCACAGTTTCGGATGAAAACCGAAATAATGCATATGGTAAAAACCGAAATAAAGCATACATGCACAGTTTCGGATGAAAACCGAAATAATGCATATGGTAAAAACCGAAATAAAGCATACATGCACAGTTTCGGATGAAAACCGAAATAATGCATATGGTAAAAACCGAAATAAAGCATACATGCACAGTTTCGGATGAAAACCGAAATAATGCATATGGTAAAAACCGAAATAAAGCATACATGCACAGTTTCGGATGAAAACCGAAATAATGCATATGGTAAAAACCGAAATAAAGCATACATGCACAGTTTCGGATGAAAACCGAAATAATGCATATGGTAAAAACCGAAATAAAGCATACATGCACAGTTTCGGATGAAAACCGAAATAATGCATATGGTAAAAACCGAAATAAAGCATACATGCACAGTTTCGGATGAAAACCGAAATAATGCATATGGTAAAAACCGAAATAAAGCATACATGCACAGTTTCGGATGAAAACCGAAATAATGCATATGGTAAAAACCGAAATAAAGCATACATGCACAGTTTCGGATGAAAACCGAAATAATGCATATGGTAAAAACCGAAATAAAGCATACATGCACAGTTTCGGATGAAAACCGAAATAATGCATATGGTAAAAACCGAAATAAAGCATACATGCACAGTTTCGGATGAAAACCGAAATAATGCATATGGTAAAAACCGAAATAAAGCATACATGCACAGTTTCGGATGAAAACCGAAATAATGCATATGGTAAAAACCGAAATAAAGCATACATGCACAGTTTCGGATGAAAACCGAAATAATGCATATGGTAAAAACCGAAATAAAGCATACATGCACAGTTTCGGATGAAAACCGAAATAATGCATATGGTAAAAACCGAAATAAAGCATACATGCACAGTTTCGGATGAAAACCGAAATAATGCATATGGTAAAAACCGAAATAAAGCATACATGCACAGTTTCGGATGAAAACCGAAATAATGCATATGGTAAAAACCGAAATAAAGCATACATGCACAGTTTCGGATGAAAACCGAAATAATGCATATAACAAAAACCGAAATAATGCATGCATGCACAGTTTCGGTTGAAACCGAAATAATATCTAAATGCACAGTTTCCATATGCGCAAATTCGGTGCCCCCCTGGATCCGATCGGACTCGGTGGAGGCGTGTCGCAAAGTGATCAAAGGCCAGATACCTCTATGGCTCAAATAATTATTTTTTTTTTTTTTTCATTTAATACCCAAAATCGATACTCAGAAATTTGACAAATTTGATGAATTTTATTCTGTAGCTGAATAGTTTTAGATATCGACACTCAACAAACTCCCGTTTCCACTACTCGGCACAAAAAAAAACAAAAAAAAAACAAGTTTCGTACGTCATGCGGACAGCGCCCCTCGTGTCGGTTGGGATTAATTAATTAATTGACCCCTGTGCGACATGCCTTAACCGTTTCCAATCTGGGCCAAAATTTATATTTGATATCTTCAACTCTAGTAGCGACGTAGGGGTTGAGGCTTAGGAAATCTGATGTTAAAATTAGCTTTTGACATTTAAGAACCACCCGAATGCACATACATACTCATCTCCTACTTGTTTTTTCCTTGATCTGAAAAATATTCTAACAAATTTGCCGGCAACTTGCAACTTTTCACTCTTCACAAACTATGTAGATAACCTAATGTTTGCAACATATGCAAATTTGTTTAAATCATTTTGACTTTTTCTGTAAATAAAAAGTGTTTTTGTCGGTCAAGATTATTGCTATATTTGAAGAACTTACATATGTGTTTCTATCTGCAAATTTCCAACTGACGTTTTTTTCTTTTGTTTCTCATTGCAGGCACCAATCGTACCCGATGTCACATCCGATGGTGATACGAGCAATTTTGATGACTACCCCGAAAAGGATTGGAAACCAGCCAGAGCAGTAGACCAAAGAGATTTACAATTGTTTAATGATTTCTAAAAACAAAAATATAGCATTTAAGTTTTGTAGTTTTTATTTATTTATTACCTACCTACTAATGATAATTAAATTAAAGTAATAATAAAAAATGAATAAAATGTAGTAAACATTTAATATTTATCCTACGCTCTTGTTTCTTTCAATATGTAGGAACAAATAGAAAAATAAGTAATACTAAAATACATTACCAGAATATATTTTTTCAAACAAGCTAAGATGTATTGATTGTATTATTTTATTTTCATATGACTGACTGGCGTCAGCTGTGACGGATTTACGTTTGAGTGCATAAGAAATTTGCTAGTACATAATATTTCAAAATATACTTATAGCTTTATTTACCTACATATGTATTAGGAGTGTTAATTTTTTCGATCGATTTTTGCGATCCCGGGATTTTCGGAACATCGTTCATACAATCCCGGGATCCAGGAATTAGTCCCAGTATTTAGATATTCATTATTTTCCAACAACGTAACATGAAAAAATGGCATCAATATAGATTAAGAAGCTGTCCTACCATATAATAAATAATAAATAAATGGGTTTGAAATTTACTTTATTATTTAAGTTGTAAAATATTTCATTAGTAACAAAACAAAAGACAGTACATAATTAAATTTATACGCATTTAACAATACTGAAAGAAGTTCACAATAGTTGCTTTTCAGATGTTTCACGATTTGCAGATTTTTACAAGAAGCCATTCCAGGTGACCACCTTCCAGAAGGTTTATTAATGGAGAAAACAGCTGTTCCCGCAAATCCTGTAAAATCTGCAAATCGTGAAGCATCTAGAACGTAATTAGTACTCGTGGCACAAATAAAAGAAACGCCTTATTTCAACCAGTTTAGTCTATATTTCTTTTCTTTATTTAATAATTAAATTATTTTTATAAAAGTCTGCTTCATTTTGTATATAATTAACTTCATTTAAATGCGCATTTCAAAATTTGTATACTAGTTATAAAAATGCCAAAATCTTAAACTTTATACTCAGCATTTTTAGAAGCCCATTAAATTAAAGTAGAATAAAATGTAGTGCAGTTACAAAATACCGTTGATTTTTGGGAATTGTTTAAACGATGCTGGGCACTTTCTTCCATATAAACAAATTGCCGAATATACTTTGTATGGGAGAAAATGCGTGACGCCGCCAGTCTAAAAATTATAACAAATCAACATTACTCTTAGTCACTTGAAACTTGCACTTTATCCTCCTGTAATTTAATGGGCTATACTTATAATATTACGTACCTAAGTTTTTCCTAAAAATTCCGAGTAAAAAGATTGTAACAGTTTGAAACAAAAAAATTTCAAAACACACCAAGCAATCAATATACTCACAACGCTATGGGCCAAATATAATAAAACGGTGTTTTTAGTTTTAGATTTTTTTTTATTAGAACTTTATAATTTCAAAGATTCGATAAATTCTAAAAGATTATTTAAAAAAATCATCGTCGTCAACGCATTAAGGCCCGTAAATCTTCCGCTGAATATTTCTCTGGAGCACTCCAAGAGCCACCTCACCAGATATGCAATAATGTCATCGCTTTATTTTAATTTATTCTGCATTCGCTTGACTGAAATTGAACTTCCTAAATAGCTCCGATAAGGTTTTAAGAACATCACATCAGTCTTACAGCGCTTTATGAACTAGCTACCAAACTGAAGTGGCAATGCAAAGAACAACTTTTTAAAGGTCCAAGGAAGTTTCACGCCTGAGCCCTCAACATATCTTAACATGTGCATGTACATAGGTATTTAATGGACCCTGACAATAGCAAAACGAAGATGATAACGAGTGGAGCGCCAATCAACAAAAACTTCCCAATGAAATTTTACTTTTCGGCGAACTAAGTAAGAATTTTTCTTCGTTTAAAAACTTTTTATTTTTTATTTTAACCCTTGTACGATCCATTAATATGTTAGCAACTAAATATTATAACCTCAACTGAATATGCCATTCGAAGAAATATCGCGCCCTATTGTATCTGTGAGTATTCGCAATGATGGAGTATGCAAACTAGGAATGTTAATCCCGGAATCCCGGACTTTTTAAGGGCTCAAAAATTGGCAAGTAATTCCGGGATTTTCGGGATTTGTAATTAGAATTTAAACAGATTCAAGTTTCTGGTGCAGAACGCCTGGTAAATATTGAAAATGTCATTTTAAAATTTTATCCTTGAAATTTCGCAATTTTGTTTTTGAAAAAAATTATATGTTAAAGGCTTATATAAACTCGATAAAATCCTCGAATATCATTCTTCTAACTTTGTCAGCTTAAAAATTACCTATTCGTCCCTGTGAATCTAAAAAATTAAAATTTTTTACCTCTAAAGAAATTTCCTATTGCATTTTTTACCCATATTTTTATTCTACATTGCATTGAATTTATTTAATAGTTTTTGGAATTAATCATATCTTTGAAATTACGAAGTCCTTTAAAATAAACCCTGCGGTCAGAGAGAAAATAAAAACGCCACTTTAAATAAGGGTTTCAAACCCATTTGTTTATTATTTATTTCGTGGTAGGAGAGCTTCTCAAACAACATAGAAGCAACTTTTTCGATTCCAATTATTGAATATGTAATGAATATCTAAATCCCGGAACTAATTCAGGGATCCCGGGGTTGTGACAACGCCATACCGAAAATCCCGGGATCGGAAAAAGCCGAAAAATTAACATCCCTAATGCACACCTGCATGAACAATAGGATGCATCAGTCTCCGTATTTGTGATGGAATTATAAAAACTATTATAATCTAAGACTTCTGAAAAAATATTCCACAAAAATATTAAGATTTAGACGAGTTCAAGCGATCTGAAAATACCTCAAAAAATCTGTTTTTATAACAAAAATTAGTTTTTGAAAATAATTTTTCCAAAAAATCAAATAAAATTTTTTAAAAGGTTTATTGGCCCAGCTCACGTAAATCTTAATAGTATAACAAATTCGTTCATTTCGGAGGAAAAACAATATTTTTTTTTGGTGAGACACCCTAATGTATATACCTACAGTCTATTATTTACTTTCCCACAATTTGAATTTCTGTGCGTTAGCTACTGCAAAGCTTTAAAAGCTTAATACAATCCACAAAAAGCTCTCCCTCTTCAAGCTAACGAGCAACAAAGCAACTTACTTATGACTTGGAGCATACCTTTAGTCATTACGGCCAAACATAGAATTAATGCCAGTGGCGGATAGCAGACAATACCTAAGGGGAGTTAGGGTAGCTGACCGCAAATAAGCTTAGCGCGTTGTTCTACACTTTTGCTTCATTTCTGCATACATACTTTTGCATACAATTTCACACCTAAACCACAAAACCACCCCGCTGCTCAAAAGCGCTGATTGCAAGTGCTGCTACTGGCAGCGCCTCTTTTCTCTATCACCATTATTGCGGCAGAGGGTGTTTTGCTGCAAAGCGGCCAAGCGTTAAACTGCTGCGCCAGTCAAACAACAAGTAATGCGATATGCCATACGAGCGTTGGTGGTTAGATGTGGAGATGGAGGTGGCGGCATGACTTGTTTGCCACATGCCGCAAGTTAAACAAAATGAATTTTTTTTTGTTTTCACCAAAGCAACGTGCGTGAAAAACGTGATTTTACGCTTGTGCTGACGTCATCTTGACGTGTTGGCTACTTTGTGTTGGCTACACAAACTAAACCGCAGAGGGTGGCGGCCCGGTGAGCGAGCGGAAGGGATAGCAGCGAGGAAATTCTGTTTTGTAAACAAGCTGATGAGTGTTTGTGGGAGAGATAAAGGGCGGAGAGGCGAACTAAAATATAATTATGTATATGCATAAATATTCTTTTGTAGTTAAATATTTGAACACGGGCGACCGTATACATTTAGAAGTATGTATGTCTGTTTGTGTGCGTATGCAAATAAATGCAACCAAATACCTTGCAGGCATACATACTTTAATGCGCCGTCAGAACACTAATTTCATACTAGTTTTGGCTTTGACGAGATATGCTGTGAGTATTGAGTGTGTTCATATCTGTGTACATGCGGGTGGTACAAAACAAAAAAGTTTAAAATGCTAAGCTATCACCGCCTAGGATTTTTCCAAATGGAGAAAAAGAATGCCTGTATGTTTTTGTTAAAAAAATTAACATTCAGAACTGCCTCAAGTCCCATGAAGCCTTCCATATAGGTACACATTTAATAGGGAAAAAACACTTTTTCGTAGAAATGGTATAGGATTCTTGAAAATCTATATTCTTCAATCGGAAAACTCTGTTTCTCTTCTGGAGACTTCCAAAAATAATTCCCAAGTTTTTTTATTTTACCACCTTTTTATACTAATGATATTTTATGAGTGCCCCCATAGCATTCTTCGTGGTGTTTGGGGGACTTTTAAGTGATAGTTAATATTAAAAAATGGTTAAATAAACAGTTGGGTATTGTTACTGCAAGTCTCCTGAAGAGAAACACAGTTTTTTGTTAGAAAAATATTGATTTTAAAATTTAAATTCCAAACATAATTTAAAAGAAATACTAAATAAAAATATTTTTGGACCACCCTAGTGTACTTACATATACATATATTTCCATAGGATGGTACTTTTAAAAGTAAATTTTTAGCATTTTCAGTGATTTTAATCTATGAAGAAGGACGCTCTGATAAATTAAGAGGTGTGACTCTCGAGTTTCACTGGACGTACATACATTTTGGTCTTTTATAATGTTTAGTTTTTTGTATACTTTTTTTAATTCATTTAATTTTCAGTTATTAAATTACATACATGCGTTTGCTTACAGTTTTAAATTACCATAAACTTATTACCAGTTTTTAATAACCAAAATGTATAGGGAATTCTTAAACCCATAATGTTATGTCCAGTTTTTAAAACCATAAATTTATGTCCAATTTTATATCCAGTGTCTGAATTGCCAAAAGTCATATTCAGTTTTAAATGAACAAAAACACATCATCAGTTTTCAGTGACCAAAAATGCATGGTCAGTTTCATGTGATAAAAAATTTTTGTCTGGTTATTAAATGGCCAACAGTTTTAATGAACTAAATTTAGGAACATTTCTAAAAAGACCAAACAATTTTTTAATTTTTCTAAATTAGCAAGCACATATTCTTAGCTGTGATAAAAAAAATTGTAATCAGTTAAAAAATTACCATAAATTTTGGGTCCAGTTGTGAAGTTACCATCAATTTATGCCCACCGCCATAAAAATAGCCAAATTCATATCCTGCCTTTAATGACACACAAATTTAATACAAATTAAATTCACAAAAATTTATGTCCGGTATCTTATTTAATGACCATCACTTTATGCCCAGTATTTAAACGACTATCAGTTTGTGTCCTATATTTAAATAATATAATTTATGCCCAGTTATTAAATATCCAAAAATGTATATCCAATTCTTTAATAACCTTAAATTTATGTTCATTTTTGAGTTACACATATATTTTTTTAAATGAATATCTAAATAATTTTATTGAGGATGAGACCGTTTTTAATGAAAAATTATGTGATTTCGATGAAGAAGTCTGATGGGGAAATGTGGTGATCTCTTAAATAGCAGCTACAAGTTCTACCATATGTAAATTAATGTTGTTTTCCTCAAAAATTTTCTTTAAAAATGGACTCCAACTAAATAATAATTTGTTAACATACATATGTAAATTTTTATTAGGAAAATAAACAAAAAAAAATCAAAGCAGTTTTTAAATTAAAATAAATAGATACATATATGTATGTATGTCGGGTTGTCAGGTGACAACATCGAATCCCACTGAAAGAATTCTGATGAGGAAATCTGGTGATTTCCGAAATAGCTATCACTGCTATTATTTTTATAAATTATTGTTCTTTTCCACAATACTTTTTCATTAAAAACGGCCTCAAACTCAATAAAATTTTAAGAAAAAATCTCATGTCAACGTCAATGGCATTAATTTGAGGGAATGTATGTATGTATTTTGATTTGAAGTTGCAGAACAGAACACCTTGGGGCAAAAAAGCCGATTTTTTGCGACGCATGAGACACACTAATATGTATACTTATATATACAAAAAAAAACCACATATTTGCAAAAATACATGGTCACTTATGATACGTAGTATATATAAAAAAATATCCAACACCTTCGTGTTTTACCTTCGACTTAAGTAACACGCTGTCAACAAATTATATGAATATGCATGATTTTTTTATACATACATACATACATACATACACACATATACACAACATGTATACACAAACCCACAGCACAGTGGCACCTTTTGTGGTTTTCCTCTATTTACCAAACATACCTCAGTCAAAGTATGAATAGTTCAGTTTGCCAGCTTTTGTTATTGTCTTTCTTGTTGTTGTTTTTCTTGTTTCTGATTTCATTTTCACTATTTCCATCCATGCTTTCCTTTGCTTAGATATAGGTTTGTAGGTACATATGTATGCCTTTTCTGGTTTGTGGCTTTTGTGTGTTGTCAACAACGGCGAGCAGGTGACAATAAAAATGGTTCAACAGCAAAGTGGTGACATATGAGGAAGTCTGACCCGTTGCACTGACGTACACATGCCATAAATAAATAACTTAGCAACGTAAGACAGCAGCGTTAAGCACGAGTCAAGGCTTTTTCGGGTAATTGTTGCCACAAACAAGTCCATGCTTTGGCAATTTAACAGAAACATAAGCAGGAGCGGCGGTAGGCTTTGCATTTGGCAGTAAAGGTGTTTATTGTTTGTGCTTTAAGCCCCTTTTAAGCGCAAATTACTTTTGTTGCTATGCTTAATTGTAGTTTTATTTAATCTAGTAAAACTTAATTGACAATTACTAGAAAAAAAGGTGAAGGTTAGACGTTTAAAATGGTAATTACACACATATATAAATAAAGCTTTGAATGAAATAAACTAAAGGCAGTTCAAATTTTAAACAGAAAGTTGATAAGGATCACTCGCCTCGATCCCAGAGCTAACAATTTGCCCCCTAAATTTACTCATCCCGGTGGCGAGGTTCGTTCGTTGATGACAACGATCGAAATACATATAAATTATGATACGCACTATATAACAGTGGCGCTCACCGCAAAAGCTGAGAGTGGTATCTGAGGGCGCTTTTAATGAACACAATACGTCAAAAGGCGGAGACTGTTATGAAATTCATGATAAATCACCTAAAACCAGAAAGCAAAAGCAGCAGAACCACGACATAAAACTGAAAGTACCTAATCGAATATTTAGGACCAGTTACTCAAAGCCTGGTTAACACTAATCTCTACTTCATGCATATGACAAGGAGTCTATAACGTCGATAACTATGTTTAACCTGTAGTTAGGGTTAACCAAACATTCAGACAATGGCCTTTAGTTCTTTTGAACGTCAAATTTTTTGTAACTAATGCCAGAATAAGGTTAGGTTTGCGTCTAGAATATATTTTTATAATATTTGGAACGTAGTTTCCTTATCCCTGGTCAAAATTAGTTGGAAGACGAACCTGTTATAGTTACGAAATCATGAGTTGCGAGAAAATTTCGTACCAATGAACCTATGTAGCGAAAGGCTTACGGATGTTATACCTGTTTTCATATTTGAAAAGCATTTAAATTCGTTTTTTTGTCATTACCGAATCATATTCTGGTTTTCGTTTTTCCGAAGCCATAACAGCGGTACGTACAAACAACACTCTAAAAAAAAATGTTGTAGATTTCCTAGGTAAAAGGTAGGTTACTGATTTCCTACCTAATTATTCGCGAAATTACATGTTAGGTTATTCAACGAATAGTTTGTTTAAATTTCGGACTTTTAAGAGTGTATATAGCTGCTGTGTGCTTTTGACTGGCATTCACCTGGGAGTGGCCAGAAGCGATTCTTGTGCGTACGGTTCAAATCGCAGCTCACAACGTCCGGATATTTATATCCACGTATCCTCTGGGTAGCAACCAAACACCCGTTTGGGAGCGAGCTAAAGTGAGAAGGCGTAAAACTTCGCGTGCGCTGGGTTTGGGTCCCGCCACGTTAAAACCCCGCCCAATGAAAAGATCCAAACAGCCTCGGATGAGACCCCCTTTTTCTGATGACGACCACGGCAAACGTATAAAGGACTATGATTTAAGGGTATGCACCTGGAATATCCGGACCCTTAATGGGGAAGGTGCCTCTGCCCGGCTGGTTGATGTCCTCGGGAAGACAAAGGCTGACATCACCGCCATCCAAGAAATGCGATGGACGGGGCAAGGTAAAGTAAGCGTGAAGCCTTGCGACGTCTACTACAGTTGCCACGTAAAGGAGCGCAAATTCGGTGTTGGATTCGTGGTAGGAGAGAGACTCCGTCGCCGAGTACTGGCGTTCACCCCGGTGGACGAACGTCTAGCCACAATCCGCATCAAAGCTAGATTCTTCAACATCTCGCTCATCTGCGCCCATGCCCCGACGGAAGAGAAGGATGAGGCGTCCAAGGATCTCTTCTATGAGCGCTTGGAACGTACATATGAGCGCTGCCCCCGACACGATGTCAAAATCGTGCTTGGCGATTTTAATGCCAAGGTGGGCAAGGAAGGGATCTTTGGCGCCACTGTCGGAAAATTCAGCCTCCACGACGAAACGTCCGATAACGGACTGAGGCTGATCGACTTCGCCGGGGCCCGAAATATGGTAATATGTAGTACTAGGTTCCAGCATAAGAACATCCACCAAGCTACATGGCTGTCTCCAGATCGAAAAACGAGAAACCAAATCGATCATGTTGTGATAGACGGAAGGCATGCTTCAAGCGTTTTGGACGTACGTACACTCCGAGGGCCAAACATCGACTCGGACCACTATCTTGTTGTAGCCAAGATACGCACCCGCCTCTGTGCAGCAAAAAATGTGCGCCCAACAATGCAAGGAAAGCTTAACGTCGAAAAGCTGCAATCACAACAGACGGCCAATTTATTCGCCACTCGACTCACACACCTGCTCTCTGAGAGCACTCTTCAACAATCCGACGTACGCGAGCAGTGGAACCACATTTCCCGATCATTAAGTACCGCCGCCGAAGAAGTAGTTGGATTTCAGCGAGCCCGAAAGAACAACTGGTACGATGAGGAATGTCAAGAAGCCGCAGAGAAAAAAGATGCCGCCTACAGGGCCACGCTGCGATCGGGCGCAACGCGAGCCATGTGGGACCGTTATAGGGAACTGAAGAAGGAAGCGAGACGTATTTGCCGCAATAAGAAGAGAGAGGCCGAAATACGTGAGTGCGAAGAGCTTGAGATGCTGGCCGACAGGAAGAACGCCCGAAAATTCTACCAGAGGGTTAGGCGACTTACGGAAGGTTTCAAGACCGGGGCGAACTCCTGTAAGAACAACAATGGCGACCTAGTGACCGATGTCCAGAATATACTTAAATTGTGGAGGGAACACTTTTATAACCTACTGAATGGTAGCAGCGCTGAAAGTAGTGAGGAAGACGAACCCGAGTCCCCAGTCGATGATGATGGAGTAGCTGTCCCACCGCCTGACTATGACGAGGTACGAATAGCGATTACGCGGCTGAAAAACAACAAAGCTGCTGGAGCTGACGGCCTGCCAGCCGAGCTATTCAAGTACGGCGGCGAGGAGCTGATGAGGTGCATGCATCAGCTCGTATGCAGAATATGGTCAGATGAACGCATGCCCGACGACTGGAATTTAAGTGTGCTCTGCCCAATCCACAAGAAAGGCGACCCCGCCATACGCGCCAACTACCGCGGAATTAGCCTTCTAAGCATAGGTTACAAGGTCTTATCGAGCGTATTGTGCGAAAGACTGAAGCCCACCGTCAACGAGCTGATTGGACCTTATCAGTGTGGCTTTAGGCCTGGAAAATCCACCATAGATCAGGTATTCACAATACGCCAAATCTTGGAAAAGACCCGCGAGAATAGGATCGACACACACCATCTATTTGTCGATTTCAAAGCCGCTTTCGACAGCACGAAGAGAAGTTGCCTTTATGCCGCGATGTCTGAATTTGGTATCCCCGCGAAACTAATACGGCTGTGTAAAATGACGTTGAGCAATACCACCAGCTCCGTCAGAATAGGGAAGGACCTCTCCGAGCCGTTTGATACCAAACGAGGTTTCAGACAAGGGGACTCCCTTTCGTGTGATTTCTTTAATCTTATGTTGGAGAAGATAATAAGAGCCGCAGAACTGAACCGCTCAGGCACAATACTTTATAAGAGCGTACAATTGCTGGCGTATGCCGACGACATCGATATTATCGGTAAAAACAAGGGCTACGTCTGTTCTGCCTTCTCGGGATTGGATAGAGAAGCAAAGCGAATGGGTCTGGTGGTGAACGAGGACAAAACGAAGTATCTCCTGTCATCACACAAACAGTCAGAGCATACGCGTCTTGGCACCCACGTCACTGTTGACAGTTACAAGTTTGAAAAAGTAGACGACTTCGTTTATTTGGGAACCAGCATTAACACCAATAATAATGTCAGCCTTGAAATCCAACGGAGAATCACTCTTGCCAACAAGTGCTACTTTGGGCTGAGTAGGCAATTGAGAAGTAAAGTCCTCTCTCGTCGTACAAAGATCACACTCTATAAGTCACTCATCATGCCTGTGCTGGTGTATGGCGCGGAAGCATGGACAATGAAAGCATCTGATGAGGCGGCTCTTGGAGTTTTCGAGAGAAAGATTCTGCGAAAGATTTACGGACCTTTACGCGTTGGTGATGGCGAATATCGCAGACGATTTAACGATGAGCTGTATGAGCTTTACAACGATATAGACATAGTGCAGCGAATTAAAATTCAGCGGCTCCGCTGGCTTGGCCATGTCGTTCGGATGGACAGAAACGCTCCTGCTCTGAAAATATTCAACGCGGGCCGCGATGCTGGTAACAGAGGAAGAGGAAGGCCTCCTCTGCGTTGGAAAGACCAGGTGGAGAAGGACTTGGCTTCACTTGGCATTTTCAATTGGCGTCAGTTAGCACAGAAGAGAAATGACTGGCGTGCTGTTTTGGACTCGGCCAAAATCGCTTAGGCGGTTACAGCGCCAAATAAGAAGAAGAGATAGCTGCTGTGGTGTGCGCAAATTTACACACACATGTGCTGTTTGATTTCACCCGTAGAATTGTGTAAAGCCACTAACAAGAAGGATTTTTACACACGAAAATGTGTAAGCGAGAAAAATACATATTCAACGTGGAAATTTACCGAAAAATTTAAAAAATAAACAAAAATATACTCGATTTATAGTCACATTTTTAAACAGATTTTTTATAGTGAAATACTATACCCTAAAGCAGGATGTATTAAACATTCCCCCAGTTCTTCTTCTTTGCGCTGCATTCATTCAGAATTAATTGCAATTCAATGCTTGTTGTGCGTATTGGCTTACAGAGAGAACTCTCTTTAAGTAATGTGTGCAGCGCGCTCTTTCTCGTTTGTTTGCGGGTAGTAAATTTCAAAATACAGTCAAACTGCCATAACTCGAACTTCTATAACTGGAATATTCCATTACGGGAGCATTTTTAAATGAATTTTGGAGAAATTCGAGTATGGAGAAGTTTGAGTTATGTATGTACGCATTACGGAGGCAGGAGAGCATGTGTCTAAATTCTGTTGCC
This sequence comes from Rhagoletis zephyria, assembly GCF_001687245.7. Classification (NCBI taxonomy): domain Eukaryota; kingdom Metazoa; phylum Arthropoda; class Insecta; order Diptera; family Tephritidae; genus Rhagoletis; species Rhagoletis zephyria. The sequence goes on along the minus strand of NW_016161788.1, from coordinate 2,346 downwards.
CCTCAGTTTAGTACGAGTTATAAAAATTTCGGTTTATAGAAGTTCGAGTTATGGAAGTTTACCTGTACTTACGTACGTATTTTGAAATATTTTTATTTTTATTTTTTAAGTTATCTACACAATTTGTTAACTATTTTAGAGTCTCTAGCTCATAAGCAAAGTAAATTTGAATATTACTCGTAAATGACAAATCAACAATCATATCGTTTCCTAAACGTGAAAACGGGCCATTACAATTTTTTGAAATTGTTGGGAATAGACGAAAAATCGATGTAGTATTGCATTATCTGTTGTTTTGAGTCAAAAACTAAATTTCGAAAAAAGTGGATTTGGCACCTTTCCACCTTTATATAAATTTATAAATATATATATATACATATATATTTCAAACCCGAAATTTTGTCTAATATTAGATTTGTTAAAAAATATAGGTTTTTCTATTTATAGTAAAATTTTTTAAATAATTGTTTATTTTTTTTTAATATTTTAATTTATCCAAAAAAATTTGATATCTTTTTTATATATACGTTTTTAAATTTATTTTAAAAGTGTTATCACTAATTATTTTTTCTTAAAAAAATTTATTTTTTTTTAAATGTTTTTTCAAACAAATTTCAAATCTTTTTTTCGAGTTAATCTTCAATTTTTAATTACTGATTTCTTTAAAATAAATTTTTATTCACAAATAATTTTTAAAATTGTAAATAAAATAAAATGTAAATTTTTATTTTTGAGTGCCCAGTTAAGAACTCCCTTCTAATTTAATTCTTTAATTTTTTCCAAGGTTGCATTATTTAATTTTCATCGCTCAAATGTCTTATTTTGTTTGATTTATATAAATAATTTCAAAAGGCGGTACATTGACTAGAAGTCTTAAGAAGATAATCATTTACATATATAATTTTATTTAAAGTTTTTATAATTTTAAAATCTCTGTTTTCGGCTTCTAAACTCAAATTTCTCTCTCACTCTCTTTCCTTCTTCTTATATTTTCTGCCAGCAAGCTTCTCAGCTGCAAAAATTTGCTCGTCAATGAATTCCTTCAAAATCCTTTTTTTAGTTAAATTCAAGAGCGCGAGAGTGCAATTCAGGGTGGTGACGTGTGCATATATATGTGGCACGAAAATACAATATACCAATTCACGCTCACTAGAGGGTGTTTAGTAGTGCACACACATATGTACACACACACACACCCCACTAAAGCGGGGTTGGGTTGCGTAGGGGTGGCCTGGACCTTGTGTATGTGTGTGCGTATGGTGAATTGATTGAGGGAATTCCGTGCTACTAAGTGCAACAACAGCAAACAAAACACACAACGGATACTTGAAGCGGTCAACACCAACAACAACAATTTGAGCAACAACAAGAGCGGCACTCAACGACTATGACGTAAAGCCACTTCACGGAAATGTCAATGCAAAGCGTGAACACGAGACCAAGTACGAGGGCGCTCAGTGACTCAGTGGAATGGCAAGAGCAGCAGCGAGTCCTTATGGTTCGCTGCAAAGCCGACTAGTCGGCTAGCTGGCTCGCTGCTTGCTTCGTTCTTTAGTTGGCTAGTAAGCAAGCGCAAGTGTTGAGAGAGCTTGGCCGGAGAGATACTGAGCGAGACGGACATGCATGGCTGCGCGCCTGAGTGTATGTTTGTATGCACGTGCCACCGAGTGGTGGGGCAACGGGGTGCGTGGGTTCTGGGTTCGCGCAATTTCTACCACAACTCAACGAAGCTAACGACGAAAATTGCCTTGTTGGCCGTTTGCTCTGGAGCAATGGCGCTCGCTGTGGCCAGTTGCAGTTACGCGTTGAGCTGAGCAAGACATCAGCAAAAGCCAGGGCAGTCGTAAGTTAATAGCAAAAGCATGAATATACCGACAAATACTTGAATGGCTATAACGGTTTAGCAGAAACACAGAGAGCACAGTTGTGTGTGCGTGCGTGCGCGAGTGTGTTCGTATAGAAGTGTTTGTGCGAGTGTATGTGGCGCTGCTGCTAGCATTGCAAACGTTGTATAGAAAGCAAGCAGAAGAAGAAGCAGCACTCGAGCTCGACTAGAAGAAGAAGAAGTATAAAATGAGGCAAGCAAAAAAGTGCATGGGGAAAAAATGAAAATTTGCAAATTGAGATTTTTTTCGCCAAATGGTGCGTTTTTTTAGCTTTGTAGTAAAACCAATTACGCGAGTGTATAGAAAATGAAATTAAACGTGCGAGATAACTCAAGAAGTCTGAAAGAAAATAGTAAAATATAAAATTATGCGACAATTACCGATGCACGGGGCTAGCAATGGGCGAAAGCTTGAAAATCATTGTATAACCCGCCGCCTTAAATGTGCGAAAAATAATATT
>NW_016161787.1:14192-48482 GCF_001687245.7 Rhagoletis zephyria | reverse complement strand
TTTACCTGACTGGTCACTTCACGTGGCACAAACACCTGACTGTGATAGGCGCAAAAGACAAGTTCACTTTTCCATCTTGCCTTGAAAAAGATGAGACGGTGGAACACTTTTTGTACTTCTTGCTTGCTTGGCTATTTGTCATCGATTGTTTTAAACTCGTTCTCATCTCTATTGTCAGTTTCTGAATTTAAAGTTTGGCGTAAAAAGTTTAGCCGTTTTGATGTTTGAAGTTTTGTGTTTTAAAAATGTGAAAAATATTTTTCGCCTCACTTTAAAACTTGGAGCGATAAAAATAAAAATGATGCCATTAACACAAATAAACTATTTTATATTTACTCCACGTGCAAAGTCATAAGTGAGCCGAACATTAGATGAGGTTATGGTGAAGATAATGTAAATAACGCTAGCGCTTGCAGTGCTCTTAAAAAGTATAACTCTTCTGAGCGAGAAAGTATTTTGAACCCTATTTTTTTTAAATCTACAAGTGTGTAATCACATTATTTTTATAAACAGAACACAATAAAATATTTTACTTTTATTTTGGCCACTCTGAATTTAGTTTTTGAATTCACCAGCGATGCAAATTTACATCGTTTGAGCTTTGGGAATATTTAGAAATGTATCAGCAGGGGGTCCACCGAAACGAGTAAACTTTTGAAAGGGGTTTACGAACAAAAAAAGTTACACTACGAAGCTCCGCCAACTTTTTTATATTGGTAAGATGAGGATTAAAACTTTGTACAAAAATTAGAGAAATTCTGCTTATTTTCACCAAAATTTAAAACTTTTTAAACTGAACATTGGTATGCAGTTTTGTAGACCATTAAGTTCTAGTAAAATGAAGTGCAAGTTTCAAGCTGCTATAAAGTCCCGTTAATTTTTGGCATTTTTTTTTTTTTTTGCTGGCAGTGTTCTTCATATAAAAGAAAATCGTTGGACATGATGCCGATGCCGATTAATTTGTAGGACTCTAGTTTTAAGTACTACTTCTGCACATAAAAAATTTCGGTAGGAAAAAGTATTTTTTTGTTTTTTTGTTTAAATGCAGTTAAAAAACGGCAGTATTAATTTTTGAAAAGCAAAAAAGTATAATACTGGAAACAAATATAAATACCAGGGTTAGATATGTATGCATATTGTGCTGCTGAAAGTATCGGTTTATCCAGTAGCGAGTAGTGTAAAACCAGGTGGGTTAACGTTTCTTCCAAATCGATGGAACAGTTTCTGCAAATTTTTTTAAAAAAAAGTCTAATATCTGTGAAATCTGACAAACTATTTTCATCTATGGTTTCACTTTTGTAGTTTTTTTTTAAACCAAAACTTTTTCAAACCGGTTTTATAAGTTACGAGTAGTTTGGGGATATCAACGCAAAAATTAAAAAAAAAGATATCGCAACGCTAAGAAAAATACCATCTATTTGTGAGCATTGGCGATTTTCATAATCACTCTTAAATAATTATTTAAGGTCGCTTAAGCAACAGCCCATACATTCATAGTACACATAGGAGTACATATATCCCATAAAATTAACACTTAGTTAAACTCGTTATGTAATGGACTACACTTGCACTGCTTTTTTAGTAAATGAAATTAGTTTGTACACTTGTCCCACTTTTACTGCATGACTTAAAAATATATGTACATCCAAGTTTTGTTCACCTCAGTTAATTCAGGTTTTTAGTTTAAAAAATGCATCCACTTAAAAAGAATATTAAATCACCCATTCCTTTTTTTCGATATTTCGCAAAATGCCGAATTTTATTAGCCAAACTAGCTTGCTTTAATTTTAATATCACCAAAATTACCATTCACTCGCTTCATTTTCTCCGTTTTCAAAACGATGCGGCCATGTATGTATTCGCCACTATTGTAGACTGCATCCATGCGGTCCAGTTGAAAGGAGCACATTGTAGGCATTTTTATAAGAAAAACAAAATCAAATATTTCAAACACTACACTCGTTTCTTATACGTTTTCAAAGCAAGCAATATTTTTCCAGCTTTTATTTTCACTTTCACCAACCGTTGGCAGCGCATTCAAAAATTTTCCACACAAAACTGGCGAAATCCAAAGCGTTTCGCTGGCGATGACAGCGACTACAACGACTACAAGGACGACGACAACACAACTTCCGTTTTGTTATCCTTGCTAACTGGCGACATGTGTGTTACACTACAACTTCCCAACTAAAACACTTTGAATGCTGCAGAGCATTGACTAGCCAAGCATTCACTGAATCATACAAACACACATGCATTCACACGGGGGGGGGATGTTGCGATCACGCATTGTGTCGGGTTGTTTACAGTCTCCATTCAGACCATCAACGAATCAATAACTTGGCGCCATGATGCCTTTGAATTTTCTAGCAAAAAAAAAGCCAAAAAAATATATGTACATACTTACTACATAGCATAATAGATAATAAAACATCCATACATACATATATGTACATATGAAATAACAGCTTTTTAAGAGCTGCCCAGCATCAATTCTCCTACACACATACATACATACATACATACAAGGATAATTTATAAAATTTCATAGCTAAGCTCAGTTCTTTTATGCAATTTTGTTGTTGCTGCTCCTGCTGCATGCTACCAAGGCAACCAACCGTCTTTTGTTTTGCGCTGTGCGTAGTGCAAGAAACCAACAAATAGTAAATAGTCGGGCGACAGAGTTTTAGAACGTAGACGCATGTAGTCTGGCGATTTTAATGCGTTCAATGCCATTCCTGCTGGCCGCCATTCATAATGACTTGAGAATGGTTCTAGCGACTGCTGTATAATGACGTGCCGTGGTGGTCGTAACTATAATTACAGTTTACACAATTGGCGTTGTTCTAAATTCCACTTTATGTGTGTTTAACTGTTATTTGCATAGTTCCTGCTTTCAAACAATAGGGTAGGAAAGAAATATTGATTATGAAAAATTTTTGGTATAGTTTCTTATCGCAGTATATTGCTGCTTTTGAAATTAGTACAACGATTCTAGTCTGGAAAACTGTGCAATTAACTAATCTCTTTTAAATCTACCCGACTTGCAAATATACTGGATACTTTTATCCAACAAATTCAAGTATTTAAGACGCGAGAATATCCGTCACGGCTTGCCTAGATTCACAACAGAAATTGAGGACTACGTAAGTTTTGAATGCTTACCAGCTCCCGTTGTCACCCAGTTCTGATCATACATTTGTAAGCCCACTTAGCCAAATTCTGCGATGTCTGGCTATCAGGTAGTCTTATTTGATCTGGAATTCCTAGCAAAGAAACATTAATTAACGTACTTGAATGGAAAGTAGCAAAGCCGATCCCCCCCTCCGCCCCTTTTGAAGTGACTAAACATTAATTAACGTACTTGAATGGGTGAAGATGATGGGGTAACTTTTCTAGTACTTTATATTCGTCTTCAAAATTCGTAATCGTAGCTTTGACCACTATTGGCTCAAAGAAGCCTTGTAGCCAAATGTAGGATTATTACAATACATGGATCGCTTCTCGATCGCGGTAACTAGATGTGGGCTGCGCTCTTCCTTAAAATCTAATCTATCATTCATCTACGAATATCGTTTCTGTATGTTAAAATAAGAGTTAAATATATTTATACCAAATGGTCAACCCTAATGCTGAAGCTTATGAACACGTTTTGCCATTTAGATTTTGATTTGCGGCGCCATAACACGTTTATTTCTTTTAGTTATGGCCTAGTTTTAGGCGCTACATGATGTCACGGGTCGGGAAACTGTGCAGCCTGAGAAGCTCGAATAGTGGGTGCAATTTCATTTGAACGCATTTACATAGAAACATATCGCACACTTGCTGGGAAAACTTCTTAACTAAAAAAACTAGAAATGCTAAATAAAGGTTTCAAACTTTTTAGTTAGGTTTTCTCTATTGAACAAAAATTATTTATTAACTAAAGGGTTACAACAAATATAGTGTTAAAACTTCATCCCTAGAATAAATCTGTATTTACCTTGAACGAACAGTGTTAGTGTTATTGTTATAATTGATGAACAAAGTGAACATTTGGAAACTTTCAAGGTAAGTACACTTGACTTTAATGAGGTACCAGTGAAATCCTTATTTACGAAAAAGAAGGGCGGGAAATGAATACTGCATTCTTCAATCAAAAATATTTTTTGTGGGATTATGACATTCTTCCAGCAAACGGTCGGTACCTATGTATGGTATGTCTGTATGTCCGTCATATTTTTCTGCTATTTGTTTCTCATCCCGAATTTGAGTTAATTTGCTTTGTGCTTATTAAACTTGAGGCCGTAGTGGTTGCAAATATTTGCAGTGGAGTTAAAAGCGCTATTTGTATTTATTGTGCTCTTATTTGCTAAGTCATTGAAACCGTAACACAATAGGGGTATTCACCAAATTAAGCAAGTGAATATCTATAATATTTAACTGTTTATCTCTAAAAGCCTGATCTACGTCTGCGAGGTGTTGGTAGATTTTCAGCTTCAACATATCAAACACAGTTTTGAAATTCTGAACATCCGTCTGCTCCACATTTTGACCTCCGATGTGTGGAATATAGAATACAGTTCTATGGTAATCTTCAACGCTTCTAGTATCATAGTTTCATCTACTACTTTGGCATTTATTGATACTATGGTGTGCACTGACTGCATTACTTTGTAAGACATTTAAAATTCCAAAGTGGAAATAGCAGCCAGGAACTGCGATATCTACATTTCGATTGTTCCCTTTTCTTGCGTATTTTCAATTCATTCGATGCATCGAAAGTATCGATTTATATATATGACTTCCGCTCCTAATACTGCATTTGCAAAATTTAACCAAATGCGGGAACAAAGTATTGACACAGCAAATTTTTCACAATATATGCAACAAATTTTATTCTAATATTTTTTCGCCAATTTTGTATAAAAATATGGTTCATTCAACAACAAAAAACATAAAAATATAATTCCTACACTTTGTGCCAAACTCGCGAAAATTCAGCAAATTTTGATCAAAATTTTCACCTTTTTAATCATATTTTTAGAATTTTTTTGAGTATGGAGTTTAGGGAAGTAGCAGGGTTTAGGAATTATATTTTTACGTTTTTTGTTGTAGAATGAACCATATTTTTATACGAAATTATTATATATTATAAATATTAGAATGAAAATTGTTGCATATATTGTGAAAAATTTGCTGTGCCAATATTTTGTTCCGGCAGTGTACCTATTTTTTCCAAAAATATATATTTAGATACAAAATGATAAAAAAAATTGTTAGGTTTTTAAGTAAACCGTGAGCTCCTCCCCTCTCCCCCTTAATATCATGCGGCAGACATCCGCATAAAAAATTTAAACACAAACATTTGATTTTGAATTATTTCTTAATATTCTCATTTGTAGTAGGCGAATTTATATGAGATGGTATTGCTAGATCAGCTGATTTGATTCGCCTCGGTACAAATGTGTCAAAATTTCGTGACAGTGTTACAATTTTTGCTTTCCTTCTTCTTCCTTGAACGAAGAATAGCTGAAATTTGACATGTTCATGGTGCCACTTGATGTTTCCTCAGTAATACATGTGTTTTTGTTGTTATTGCAGCGGCTAGTTACTCCTGCATGGATCGGTTTGTCCCTTAATCGTTGTCGTCGGGCTCAACTAACGGCAAAGTCAACAAGTATGCCACTCCAACTGGGTTGGTCCATAGGGGAGTGACGTTAGTTGTGTTGGGCATGCGAAGAAGTTGCAAGACGTGAGCTGACTCTCTGCATGCCGGGTACTCATTGGGCACATTTGCACTTGCCAGATGAAGCTCTGTCTCGTGTTATGATCTGTCGGTATGTTGTTGGATGTAGCTGTTGTTTTATAAACCTATGGTATTCATACGTTAGTTCATATAGATGCCTTCTGACGTGCCTAGGCGAGGGCTACGTGGCAAGGAGGTATCTGTTTGGGTGCCCACGTGTGTGGAACCCTACTAAGAACTGCCTATAAAACATAGTGTGGTACTCTCTGATGGGGACCATTTGAGCCTCGTCATGTAGGTAGTGCTGTGACGAAATCAGACGGCATCCGGTAGCAGCCCGGACTACCATGTTTGAGAATGTATATAGCTTCGTTCACTGCGTCCTGTTAGTCGCCGGCAACCACATGGGCGCTGCATAGTTTAGATGTGTAAAACATCTTACTTGAATGTGAATCAGAAACAGGATATTTACATTTCATACGACCACGGGCCGATTTGAGGCAGAAGTATATTCAGGCTAAATGTCAAGAAATAGTTTATACATATAAGGTATGGTATTTGCTTTCTTTAGTTTAGTCATAATTTTGTTAGGCCCCTGGAAAAGCTGCTTCAGCGTGCTTTCAAGTCTGCGGTAGTTTCAAAACCATCTAGGTCCTTGCAGGATCAGGTTTTGCGTTCCCTAAAATTAGAATAGCATTAAAAAAATATTACTTCAATGCAAAATAACTTGCCAGGTTTTCTTAATTTGAAACCCGTATCGGATCATCTCCTATGACGAAAGCAACTTAAAATATATTTGTGCTCTAATTTTAACTTGTTTTGTGTTATTATAGCTTCTTTTTGGTTATTTTAGTTTCCTAATTTGATAAGGGAAGACAGAGATTCTTCCCAAAATACGTAAATTATGCCTACCTCGATTTTAGCCTATTCACTTTATGCTTTTTTTTCATTCAAACATTCAAATTAAGTACCAACATAGATACCAAAAATTTCGTAAATAATTTTACCTTTGTTTTAAAGTGTAATATCTGCTTTAGTTTTCTACATTTTACTAAATATATACAAAATTTCTATTATTTATTTACAAATCGATTGTATATAGTCTTTAAGATAGTGTTACAAAATTTACAATCATGTATTATTTATGTATGTACAAGAATATATTACTAAGAGCCAGTTTCACGAAAGCAATTTTAGAGAAAATACATAATTTTTTATTATGAAAAATTACAGAAAGGAAAAAATTATTTTTCATATAAAATTCTAGCGAAACCGGCAGTAAGCAAGACTTACAAATGTATCTATCCATATGTACATATATACATATACATTAGGGTGCATCGCTCTCCTTGAAAAAATCGATACTGTTTTTCCTTCGGAATTATAAAATTTACAATCATATTTTAAGGCTTCAGCCAAAATATTTCAAAGAAACAATGAGAAATTTGGTTTTTTATAAACAAAATAAGTTTTTAAGAATATTATTTCCAAAAAATCAGCTCAGATGATGAAATTGGCTAAAAATGAAAATCTGCATAAAAACGTTTAGAATTTGTATCAACGGTATCAAAATAAAGTGATTTTTGGGTATTTTCAACTCGGTTTAGCTCACGTAAGCCCTAGTATTTTTTCGAAATTTTTTTCTGTTATATAATTCCGGTGGAAAAAATCTGATTTTTTTTGTGAGACATTCTAATGTATATTTTGAAATGCATCACCAGAAATTTTAGATTAGAATTTTAGATTTGCATACTTTTAAGAACCTCCCTAATGTACACGTACATATATTTTTAATACTATTTAATATATTGCTAGTTGTAGGAGATTAACGTTGTCTAATTTATGCAACATGTTGCTGCAACATATTAGCCGATGCGTCATAAGAGTCTAAAAGTAGTTCACAGGGCAGCTTTTGTAGAAATTTATAGTTAGCAGATGTAAGGGAGTTATTTTTATTTTCAGGAGGTATACTCGTGTCGCAAATCTCGTCAGTCGCTGTAAAGAATGAGAGAATTTGAAAATAATTATTTTTATTGGAACAAATATTTTATAAATTTTTATGAATAACCACATTTTTGTTTATCTACTACATAAGTACATATTTTTGTATATATGTACATATGTATATATTTAAGAAATAAAAAACGAAATACATAAATGTATATACTAAAGTATATATGTATGTATATATCGACATCTAACCACCAAAAGATGTAAGTGACAATTTTTTCAAAATTTTCTTTTTGATACAGACATTTTCCTAGAGCATCTATCTGCATTTCTGCATCGAAAAAAATTAACCCTTCTACAATTATTGGTTCAAAATTACCCAATTTTAATGAAACAATTTTTTAATTACAGAGCTAGGTAATTTTAAATAAGCTGTGGCGTTGTCTGGTCGTTCAAAGCATAAACAGCTGTGGTTTTGAAAAACATAAAAAGTTTTATTATTTTATTTTGTTTTCTAGAAGGCAGTATAGTTTTTTCACACGCCCACAGTGTTTCTAGGTCATTTTGACCCAAATCAATATCTTGTTTTTAAGGGCAAAATTTGAACCGGTAAGCATACTGGGCCCGCTATATATACAAATAAATTCTATTTCACCACTCACCCAAATTATCGTAACAATAAAAATGTTCGAGTAGCTCGAAAGACTTCTCCTCCGGCGTTCGTTCTTTCCTCTTTGGAGGTACTGTACCAATCACAATCGGTATGATTAACTTTTGTAAGATGTGCTTCTTATTTATCAGCATAGCTTCAACAAAATGACTGATTTGTATGAGATTATTTTCATTACTCTTCAGTGTAATGTGCGCCACTAGCGGTATGCTTAGCTGACCGCACACCGTGACGTATGAGGAACCTATTTTGTGGGTATTACTTTTTAGCACCTTCAGCAACTCCTTCGTTTTCGTCTGCGGTTTGCTTGCACGAAATGTGCTTAGTTGACATAAGTTCACACGTAATCTGTTGCATGCCGCAAATTTGTGTCGACCATACAGCGTATAGAAAATACTTTGGCCGGGCACATAGCCAGTGCCCGTGGACAGAGTGAAGTTGAGTGGCGCAGCCTCATCACTAGTTGTGGGCACACAGGGTATGGTGAGTTCATGAGGCTGTTGTGATTTCCAATTAATGATTGGGAATTTAAGGTTTTAGCATCAATTATCATATTAGTTAGAGCTGTCATTGTGTACGTACCTCAACCAAATCTGTGGCATTGCTTAAATCCAATCGGTTTTTGACCGTTATGCGCGCTTTGAACACCTTATTGCACACCGATTTGCGCTGCAACACCAACCGCACATAGTAAACCACCTCACCATAGATCATTTCACAGCTAGCTGGCACATCGTGTGGCAGCATGAAACAAAACTCCTCTAAACGCACCTCACCCGGCAACAAGCGCACTGCCTTGGCAAGCGTGTATGACTCACATAAATGCTCCTGCTTGCCATGGTAGAGCTCTTTGTTGTCCTCCTTCTCAACGCTATCGTTATGTGGAATCAATGCGCTTCTATTCCTCGCCAGCCACTGCACGCGCTCACATCCAACCAAAGAGAGGTGAATTGCTATTTAAAGTGGATAAATTGTAAATATGAAAAAAAAAAAATTTAGAAGTATAAATAAAACAGACATACTAATAAGAAAGTTAAACAGTTTTTTTGACATTTTATCGCACCTTATTAAAGTCATAAAAAAATCACACTTTCAAGTATATTTGCATTAACTTTGCATTGTTACTTTTTATCGTTTTATGGATTTCGCGGCTTTTGGGCTTTTGCATTTTATGAATTGCAAATTTTGTACTTAGTATAAAGATAAGTACAGTGTTGAAAACATTTATCATATATCTAATCACAGCAAGTCTGCAATAAATTATATTAGTATGCTTTGATGCCTTTTTGTCACACTTTATTTTATTTATTTTTTTAACTGAGTGATAAATATTTAGACAAGCGTTAATAATATATTTAAGCAACCGCTTATAATCTGTAAACCATGTTAATTGCTAATTGGCTAATGAAATTATTTTAGTAGCTATATGTATAACAGCTATACAAATGCACTGCTTGCTACTTGAATAAACGCGGTACAAATATAAAAGATAATAAAAATAAAGCCAGCCTACGGGAGCAGTTGCAGCCTTTGGGGTGGGGTGAAAAATTTCGCCCACCTTTATTTTAAGTGAATGATTATTTTCACGTAATCGCAGCGATGACTTTGACCCAGCAAGTTCATGCATGCAATATTAAGTCGACTATCATCCGGATGACTAGGTTTTACCCACGGCCCGCCCACGTTATATAAGGTTTAACGTTAAGCAGTCAAATCTTACAGCTGCATCCCAATCGGTTGTACCAAATGCTATAGAATTCTGTCAATCATTTTAATGCTCTCACTCAGATGGTTATCTTAATCGAACCAGTGTCGATATCTGCCTTTTCCTGGGAGTTCTGGAGTACAAAATATGCCTCAGAACATGGAAAATATTGGCGCGAAATTTTAGAAAATTCAGAGGTTGTAGTATCTGTAATTATAAACTTATTTTTCTTAGATACTTAGTCTTTATACGTAAAAATATAATTTTAGTTTCATGTCCATGCCAAAGCTTTTTTTATTTCATATAAACCAAAAAAATTATTTTGGAAATGTGGCAGCTCACTTATAAAATGCTTTTAAGATACAGTTAGCGACCGCCTTCAAAAATTTGTTGGTTAAAAATTTTGTTTAACCAATTTTGTTAGACTTTCGCCTTGGATTGCGTCATATAACCTCTCACTAAATTGAACTGAAACTTTTAATCTGGTAGCAAAGCCTACTTAAAGCTTTTTCGTTTGCAACCAATATTGAAATATTTTACTAAACTTATCATTGAAATTGATTTGAATTGGCGGCAACCCTTTTCAGAAATATTTAAAAAAAAATGTTACTTTAACCTCTCTAGGTTAATTAAGCTGGCTTAATTGAATTAATTTTAAATTCCTAATAAGTGGCAGCCCTCTTCAAAAATATTTTAGGATACAAGTTTATTTAAACCCCTTACATTTTAAAAACATATGATAACATTTTATTGGACTTGTTAATTAAATGGATTTTAATTTTTTAAACATTTTTTTTTATTTAAATAATTTTTTAATTAAGTATTCTGCAACACACCTTGTTTCATTTTCCGTATAAAGTATTTTGTTTAACGTGTTAATAAAATGGATTTTAAATTTCAAATAAAACTTACTTCACACTCTCTGTTTTGAAACCCATTGTAAAAAAATTGACTTAACTTATTAATTAAATTAATTTTGAATTTCTAAGCCAGTGGCAACACTCTTAAAAAATTTGTAGGGGAAAAGTTTATTTAAACCTCGCTCGTTTTACAGCCAAATGGTAATACTTAATTTAGATTGTTAATTCAATTGATTTTGAATTTTCAAACCGCTGGCAATCTTATTATAAAAAATATTTTTTAAATTAAACTTTCCGTAAGTTATCTTGTTTCATTTTCCAAATAAAATATTTAATTTAGCGTGTTAAACAAATTAATTTTGAATTCTTAAATAGGTAGCAACCATTTTCAAAAATATTTTAGAAATAATACTATACTTCACACTCTGTAGTTAAACATCTATAGTAAAATATTTAATTTATTATATTTTTTAATTGAATTGTTTTTGAATTTCTAAACAAGTGGTAATCCCCTTCGTGAAAAATATTTGGTAAGCGTCTTAAAAATTAGCTTGAGACCCGGGCGGTATCTTGAACTTTCTAAGTCCTCCTTCTCTCAATTTACTTCAAGCCCTACCTCTGTTGCCTAATTTTGAAAATATTAGATACTAAATAAGTACATATGTGACATCTAGCATAGATAGGAATGAGCTGTAAATCTATCACCCCTGCGTATGATCTTTTTGATTATAAGTGCACTAATCAAAGGAGGCAAAGCACCTCCCTGAGGCGTACTTATTGGCCTCCTTTGTCACCATCGCCTAACCCTGCTTAGCTATCATTTTTTGTATATTTTTTTTTTTTTTGTAGAAAAGCTTACTGCACAGATTTTGCATTATGTATACTACTTACAATGGTTTTTGTGACAATTTGCTTACAAGGTTATTTAACTATATTTCTAGGTAAAAAAAAAATATTTCCAAGTTCATTAAATCAATTGTTTGTTAACAATATAAATAAGATGCACATATTTTTGTATATATGAAAATAAATTTGCAAGCAAGTATGAACACATTCTGTAGAATTCGAAATCTTGCGAAGTCTTTTATGCACATTGCTCCACATATTACTTAATTTAAGCAGCTGTTAGTCATGGAGATTACCGTTCCGCTCAATGAAAACTATATACATACGTTTTTCATATACATGTTCGCAGATTAATCACTCACCTTCAACAGGCAGCTGTTTTGTGGTACTCAAAATTACACTGCCAGTTATTTGTTCGCCACTGTAGTAGATTGGGGTAGTGCGCGAAAATTTAAAACGGCAAGTAGTTGGCATAATTGGGTGTGTGTTTTTTTTTTGATTTTTGTTGTTGTAAATTTTTTGCTTATCGTGGCATCAACAACAGCCTTGACGTTGTTGCACAAAATGATGTTTTTTTTTCAAATTATAGAAATGCTTCTTCAACACACGTCTAATTCTTTTTTGTTTGCTTTCTCAACAGAGTTTTTTTGTTTGTTTATTGTTGCGGCAAAGCAATTTATTTATTATTCACAATCATGTAATTGTCTAATTGACTTGATATGGCAATTTGTTAGCAGATGAGCTGCACCCTTCACTGCTTGATACTAAAAATCGTGCAAAATAATGCTTATGTGATTTCATTAAAGGGAAAGTAGAAAAAAAAATATATGTATTTTTTATACACATGTGCCCAACAATTCGCAACCTGCTATGAACCAATCCGTTGCTGGATAAATTCCAATAGGCACTGCACGACACTCAAACGCAAACTGAAGCGTTTTTCATTAAGCCCACCGCTGCTCGATCCGCTGCGTGCGACGGTGCACAAACCGGGTGTGCGACGAGGCTAATCAAATCTGGCACTTGAACATGCAAATCTATATTATACATATGTACATTAGGGTGGTAAAAAAAAATTAATTAAAGTCGGAATTTTAATGCTCTCACACCCCCTAGGTAGTTACAATCATTTTTTTTGGATGCCCCAATGAATTTTTTTGGTGTTTTTGGGGACCTATAAATACACTTAGAAAAATGGTTTAATAATCAATTGAATATAAACAGAGTTTTCTTAACGAAAAATATTGATTTTCAACAATTCTATACCATTTCTATAAAAATTTTTTTTTTTCCCCGCAAAATACATGCAGAACTTTGACGCCTAAAGATTTTTTGATTTCAAATTAGAAAAAAAACAGGGGTGCAATTTTCCGTCATAAAACAATCTTAGGGGTGAGAGCATTAAAATTTCGACTATTTTTTTTTTACCACCCTAATGTACATACTCTTACATAATCTTACATACATACCTGTGTTTGTGTGCATGTATGTTTGTTGTTTGTGCAAAATGCGTGTGGCGCGTCATAGATTCAACTTATCTGTAGCACTTGCCGTTACACGCCCTCGCTGTTTGCGCTGCCGGGTCTTTTACTGTCCGTGGCTTTGTTTGGATGCCTAACAACTTTTTGTAGTTGCAATACGAACACTTATTCGACAGATAGGCTATGGATACGGAGACTTTAGCGGGCCGCTAGCAACGTTAAACTTACAGCTTTGATTGCTAGAAACTGGTGCAACTGGAAGGCTCCAAATAGGAAGCAAAACAGCTGTTAAACTACTTACATATTTGTTTATTATTAGATAGATACTCATATTTATTGCTACCCGTTTGTTAAGTTTATTATGGCACTACCTTTTGCAAGATACATATGTATTTGTTTTGAACGCGATTATACTTTGCTTCTTGTTTTAGATACACAAACAAAAAAATTTCTATGAGGCAAGGCATATTAAAGCTGTAGTAACATTACACTCTAAAAAGTGCATGTAAAACTACTACTGAAAAGTGTTTATTTTTCAACCAGAATCTGTTCAATTATACGCACAAGATGTTCAAGATTTGATTTTGAGCATGAGTTGTTTAAAATATACACATGAAATGTTTAAAACTACAAACATTTTGAAAGTAAAAATATATTTTTTACAAATAATAAATACTAAGTGCCAGGGGCGCACGCAGGAATATATTTTTTGGGGGAAAGGATTTATACTTCTAAATATATATCGTCAGAAAATACTGAAAATTCGCTCTTTAAAATACATTTATGCAAGTTTTATGTACAGTATGAAATAAATAAATAAACTTTTTAAAGTTTCATAAATTGCATTTTATTTACATAAAATTTACAAAGAACTCAGACATTTTCAACCGGCTTCAAAAAAGGGCAGGTTATCAATTCTTCGGAGTATTTTTACTTCTTTTATTTATTCCACCGCATAACTTTGCACCGCGTGAACCGATTCCAATAATTATTTTTTTTACCGGAAAGATGGTACCTTAAGGGTCGTCTCGTAATTTGGTTTAGATCCGATCATTAAATCATGAAAAAATTAACGGTTAAAGATGCACTCAACTTTCAAAAGTAATACAAAATTTTACAAAAGAATTTTAATATAAATAAATTAAATAATTTCACGAAATTTTTACACTTTTTTATTAATTTTCGTCGATTTCTGGTTTCTCATTTTTTAATAATTCGAATAACGAAAATTTAACTGAAATTGTATTTTTATCACGTAGCTCATTTTGGTGGAACGAATTCGAAGTTAGCAAATTAAATCTTCGAATGCTTATTAAGTACATATTAGTGGTAAACTTTTATAGGCTGTAAAGTGTAAAAAGCAACAGTAAGTGAGTATGCATTGCATATTTTTAGGACAATGTTTTCATTCGCAGTTAAACTTTAAAGAGCTCTCAAGAAAAAATGACAAATTCTTACAAAATGACGCACAAGAAAGGGAAAAGAAATTTTTTTCTTTCAAAATTTCTTATATCATAATAAATTTACCCTCAAAACCAACCCCTTGTGTGCGCTACGTGACAAATTTGATATGTAAAAGTAAACAGACATTGTTTAATTTTGCACACACTAGGAGAGGTAACTGGTTACCTCTCTTTATATGCGTAAATTTAAACGAACATTTTTTAGAGGAAATTTTAAACATTTTATGTGTAAACTGTGAAAATGTGAACAATAAATGTTTAAAACTCAAAAAACAAATTTTAAATTTGTTCTACGCCACACATATGATGAGTAAAAGTAAGCAAGCAGTGTTTAAATTTGCATTCATTAAGAGAGGAAACTGGTTACCTATCTTAATATGCGCAAATTTAAACAAACATTTTTTAGAGTGTAGAGCAAAAACCACATTTACGTATATTTTGTGGTTGCTTCTGGTCTCTGAAGTATCAAAAAAGTATTTTGTGTACGTACCAAAATATGGTTTTCAATCGCTTCTTTTTTAACCGACTTCACAAAACGGAGAAGATTATCAATTCGTCAAATATACATATATATGTATATTTTTTATGTATTTTACCGCATAGCGCTTATATTCGCAGAGCATTTGCCAGTGGCGTCAGTTGGATCGGTCAATCAATAAGGGAAGAAAAAATCCCCTAGAAGTAAAACTTATAACTAAAAAAGTTAATTCTTTTGCTTGGGTATCGAACCGGTCTAATGCAAATAGTCATACACACAAAAATATAACTAACTATTGTTCTTGGTCCATTGTGGGTTGGTGGGGAAAATTATAGAAATCGGAAATAAATTATTCCTTTCTCCCAGGTAACCGTATTAAAAAAGCAGAAAATGCAAGAATTCATTAAGTATGAAATTATGGTAAATTTTTCGAGTTTGATACTATTTAAAGAAAAATTGATTTTGTGTACAACTTTCAATGTATCTCTCTGAAAAGGCTTAATCGGTCTCTCACAAACTTATAGCAAACATTATTTTATATTCATTATTTTCCGGTCTCACTAGTGTCTGTGAAAGATAAACACAAAGGCAGCAAATCTAACAGCTGAAACTTGCTTCAGTAATCCCATCTAGAAATTGAATATTTCAGAAACTTCTTGGAAATACTAGTAGCGTATTTAAAAACTTATTTCAGCAACACATATCCAGAAAAATTCGGCACAATTTGATTTAACGCGTAAAACGTATATCCTTATTTATAAAAATTGAGGAAATTATTGACTTGATAAAGGTCTGTTTATTGTATGACCCTTCGCATATACATATTAGTTAACTGGCAAATACCCGGCATGCTTCACTTCGCCTTAAAAGTATGGAAATATTTCATTTAGTTTATCAATTTAATTAAATACAAGTTTCCAAAAAGATGGCAACCCTCTTCAAAAATATTTTCGGGAGTTAACTTTCCTAAACTTCCTCAAAACTATTTTTCGCTACATGCCTTCTTAAACCTCTATATTTTGACAGCCATATTGCAATATTTACTTTATCTTGTAAAATCACCTAAACTGAAATTTTCAAATAGGTGGAAACTCTCTAATTTTTATATTTATATATCTTAAGTTAGAGCGCCAGCAATACATTGATGACAATTGCATTCAATTTCATGAATTAGTTTTCGAATGATGCGCGTACAAACATACAAATAGACAGACAAATAGAGAGACAAAAATTTAAAAAATTGTTGATTTGGCTTCTGTTGCTCTAATAAAGACCAACCATATTAATTTTTCTTTAATATCTATAATGCATAGATATTGGCCTGCTACAATTTTATTATATGTATAGTTTCGCTCTCCTAAAAAATATAGTCAATATAGTCGCGAAAATGGTGGTTTTTGCCGCTTACAGTGGTCAGTGTATTCAAACAACTTGATTTATTCTTCCGTAACACTTAAAAATATTTAATAAAGTTTATATATTTTTTTAAATTTTATTTTATTTCAACTTTTTCATTGACGAAAAAATTGTGAAAATGCACATTCAAAGGCTTAAAAATAATAAAAATTAGTACATATGACTTCTTACATATAATACTTGCACAGTGTAGTTTTTATTTTAGAAGTAAAGGGATTTATATCTGAAAAGCTTTAGATTACATATGTATATTTTTTTATTTAGATAGTTTTTTCTTATAGGAATTTTTTTATGCCTAAAAACTTATTTGTTACAAATATTTTGTAAATTTGAAAATAATGTTTAGTCTATTATATAAATGTTTCTATAATTAAGTACTAAGTATTTCGAAAAAGGAATATTACTTTTATATTGCTTCGGAAATTTTTTTTGTGAAAATTTTTCCAATTGAATGAACTGGTGTTGAAATGTTATAAAACAAATGCAAAGGCATGGAATTCGCATACATACTTACATACATATAAGGCTGCTTGCTGACTGGTTAAGCTCGTGCGCATATGTATGTATGTAATAAATATTCACTAAGCGAAACTGTGGATCTTTGCACCCTCCAAGAGTGCGTAGAAACTTATGCTAATTAAACTTTTTTCTTTTTTATGAGTTATTGCGTAGATTTGTGCAAAAAATTCAAATAGATTCTGTGAAATATTTGTCTTCGGCATAATAAATGTCAAACACGTTATATGCTATGTGTTAAACAGTCATTTTATTTTAATTGATTTCTATTTTTTTAAGTTTTTTTAATTTTTTATTCTGAGTTCTGGGAAGTGCTAAACTTTATTGCGATTTTTATTAATTTGTAAATATATTAAAATTACTTTTTTCGCGCGAAATTTTTTTGTTCGTATATTTAATTATTTAGATTAACACCTAACAATTAAGAGGGCACATCGCAGGCGTTTAGGATGAAAAATTGTACTGTGAAATGAAACAAGTTTACTTTTTTTTTATTGTAATTTGTTGAATCATTTTGCTTTGATTTAGTATGTAAAAATGTTGTTGCTCGTGCAGCATGTATGTATGTATCTTTGTATGTGTATTCAAATTTGTTATCGTGTGCAGTTTTTTTTTTCGGTAAACAACTTAATAAATATTTAGTGTCTCATTATGAGAATTTTGTTTTTAATATCCAATTTGCATTTGCTCTAATTTTTCTCTTCTCAAATGTTGTTTCGCTATTCGAGTAAGCGGCCATATATTACAGTTTGTGAAGATCATGTGCATATAGTATGTATCTATGACGTGTGAAAATAAATTTAAAACATTAATAAAATCTGATCGACACTGAACCAGTTTTAAAGGAATAACAATTATATAAAAAAATTATCTTTAGTTTTAAAATGGTGTGCATGTACATACATTTTAATTTCGGAGGTGTCGTCTACCTCGGGCAAAATATAAAAAAAAAAAATGTGGACCTCTTTAATATCAAGGCATCAAGTAGACGCTTGGACAAATGGCCTACACTCGGACACTATCGGGTCGGACCTATAAGTGATAAAAAACCACTGTATGCTATTGTGAATTTTTTGAATATTCGCTAGAAGTTCTATTCCCTCGAGATAATTGAGAAATCAGCTGGCAAGCTGGGCGATGGGGAATTGCCTAAATTTCTCGTCTTCATTATTCCTACACAACTACAAAGTTGATATTATATATCTCTTTACTAAGTTACAGCACTCTACAGTGAATACTTCCAGAGATATGTTGTGTGAAAACTTCAGTTTGTATGGGAGGTGCCACGCCCCGTGATGTATCGAAATTATTCTTCTTCTATTATCATCCTTTGAGGGCCTAGAGTCGATTTCAAAAATATCGGTTCAGCTGTTCTCGAGTTTTTCGATTAGAAAGAAACAGCTTTCAAAATATATATCAGTATAAATGGCAAATTAAAAATATTCTTTTTAATTAAATGTTTCCTATGGAAATATGTTTATGAATAGCTTTTTAAATAATTGCGGGCACTTTAAATTAATTCCAAGCATTTTCCAAAAAAGTGGAAGCATTCAAACCTGAAATTTGCTTTTCTTTAATTTTTCAACATAAATTAATAAAAAAACAAGGTTTTTTTTTTTTTTAATCGCCACGAATAGACGCAAATAAATACGCAAAACCATTTTTCTGACGGAGAGACTTATTTGCATATAAAACTCATTGAAAATACATATATGTATTTCATTCCGTTAAGAATGCAATTGAAGAAAAAAACTTTGTAAATTACTTCAACTATTTGGAATCAGCCGACAATTGTTCTGTTTGGATGTGACTCAAGAACATCAGCTACTCAAAAGGTGGAGGGCTCTTGAGATATTCATATATAGATATACTAGGGCTGGGACTAACCGTGAATATACATATCCGGATGTCCGTTCGAATATTCGTGTATACGAATAAAACACGTATATCCGTTTGATATCCATTATATTTTATTATGCGGATAAAAATCCGGTTCATATATATTAATATCTGTCCCTCTTTTCATCCGGATATCTAGATATTCGATATTTTTTTATTAGATATTCGATTATTCAGATTGTTCGGATATTCAAAAAATTCAGTTAGAACTGCCAGCCCTAATGCCTCCGTTTAAATACATTTTGCAAATCTTTATTTGTTTTCTTAAATTCAGTTATAACTATAAGTAAGTTAATACTCTTTTAACTACTTGATGGGTACTTAGGCTTGAATATTTAGTTCATACATATGTACATATGTATATCGTCGGTGACATTGCAAAACGGTCTATGTCTATTAGTACCCTTGACACTTATATGGTCTCTTACATGCACCGGAATGCATCTGCAAATCGTCACACCCTAATAAACGAATGACAGAAAAAACTGTCTACCTTTGGCTGATGAATATGAACGATCAAATATAGATAACAGATCAACTAAGCACCATAGGTAATAAGTGGCATAGAACGGTTTGCAATATCAACGACGATATGAACATTAGGGTGGTCTTTAAATGTAGGAAACAATTGTTTACATTACATTTCCTAAGCCTTAACCACTAAGGCGATGCTACTATAGTCGAAGATATCACATATACATTTTGGTCACGATTGGAGACAGTGTCGCATAGGGGGAAAACTTCAGGTTACCCTATGAAGACGTCTTAACCGACTCCAATCGGGAGCAACGTTTATATGTGATATCTGTGACCGTGGTATTACCAGTTGAAGTTGTGAGACTGAAAAAATTGTTCATATCATTCTAAGGACCACTCTAATGTACATAGACATTAGGGTGTTTAATTTCTTTGATACCTCATACAAAATAAAATATTATGCCGTTTGAAAAAAATAAGTGCGACCTTCGAAAATTCGATTTCCCATATAAATAACACGGGATTTTTTTCAGGATGCAATTAGATTTGTCGGTGTTAAAATTTTATTTCTTGGGAAAAAAGAGTGCACAACTGAGCAAATGTCGACCGACCAACAATTTCTGAGCTCGAGCTGATAAATATCATTTAAGACGATATTTGTTCTGAAATTGTTTGCCCTACCAAAGCTTTACACTCTTTTTTCCTTAAAAAAATTTTTTATAACAAAAAATCGAATTGATGGTGCACTTAAGATTTTTTTTTTTTCAAACGGAATAATTTTTTTATTTTCTATAAAGTTTTAGATTTAGTCGGGTATCACAGAGAAAAAAAAAATATATCGCCTAAAAATTAAGCACCCTAATAGACATACATATGTATGTATGGGCATTAGATGTGTGCGCGTTTTATGTGAATACAAGTACGAGTGGTTGTGTTTTAAAATTACTTATGATATTTACATACATACGAACGTACATATATATTTTTATAAATACATACAAACGTGTAAGGGTGCTTGTTAAAATATCAGCATCTACATTTTGTATGGGTCACCTCACAATTTCGTTCCACGTACAAAATGAAAACATCGTCGAAAATTTCCAAATTTTAAAATAATTTTTAACGGTTTGAAAATACTAAAAATTTACATTATTTGTTACCATTAGAAAATATTTAAAAATTAAAGATAATTATTTGTAAACCAGTGCTATTTGGAACTCATGGAAGTATTTAAAAAAATGATGTAATTATTCCGATAAAACTTATATCTGCAGGCTGTCTTTGGGGCTTTGCGATAACTATGAATTTATACGAATAATTTTCAATAATATGTAAAAAGTATCGATTGCTATTTTTTAACCATCTAAAAATTATTTAAAAATTATGACATTTTCGTGGATGACTTAGAACTAAATAAAGTGGTGTTCCACACAACATTTATTTGTTTGCAGTTTGAGCCTCACCCTAATACATACATACATATGTTACTAAAGTATGAGTGAAATTAATAATATCTCTGTTACTAACTATTTAAAACAGTTTAAGATTAGTAATCCTCTTTTCTTTTGCCCCAAAGTAAATTGTACTTACTTATTTCTTAAGAATTACATATAAGCACTATTAGGGCAGATTTTATAACTTTGTATGAAAATTTAATCAGTTATTTTTTCGACAGTAGAGTTACATCTAGTATCCTTTTATTTCTTCTCATTTCGATAGAGTGGAAAACTAGCGGCGTTGAGTGGTTGATTTGATGCATCCGACGAATCTGATGGCTGTAGTTCGATACGTAGCTGCGAGGGTGATTCATCGTAGAGTGTTTCTATCCATACCAAGATTTAAGTTGTTCAACGTATGTATGTACATAGACATAATGAAGGGACGCGTGAGACAGGAAGCGTGTAAGCGAGGGCAAGAAAACGCAGTAGGATTGTTGACCGTGGCAGGGTTATTGACGAACGAAAGTTATTGATGAATGATACAGAAAGAGGAGAGGAAAACAGAAGACAATTAGCTTTACTTCATTACATATTTTTTAGCTTAAAAATTTAAAACTTTAATTTTAAAATTGAAGTAAAAAAGTACATTCCAGATATTTAATTAACAAACATTCTTAAATTAAGAGTTGCACAAATAAAAAAAAAAATTATAAAATAGTTATTTGTATAATGTTTGGCATTTCAATTTACATTATTTATATATAGGTATAATTTTAAATAATTTTTTAATTTTGTTTGGGTTATTTTGTATACCTTGTAAGTGTTGTTTTCTAAGCGAATTGCTTCTTTTAGGTCCTAGCCATTTCAAAACAAGTGCGACAATGCAAATTTTGACTTATATACGTTGGTGAATATAACGAACTTCTTTTAGTCTGAGTATCAGGTCATTAGAGAGTTCCTGGTAATGAGATATGTAAGCAGGCTTAGACCAGATATTTCTGTGGTCGCAACCAGTCATAGTATTCCTTTCTTCGGCTATTCCATCCGCCGAAGCGAGCGTTTGAAACTGGATGAATATTTCGCTCAGCAAGGGCAGGAAAGCTTCAAGGAGCTGAAGGGAGACAAAACTCATCTTACTTTTAATCTCAGAAAGTAGTTCGAGCGCCTATATTCAATACCATCTAGTTATCTGCAATTTTCACAAAAACAGCTTTGTGATGTTAGAACCCATCTGGGATTTACCTATCATCACTGCTGGTAATTAGGACTGTGCAATTTAATAGTAACTTCTTTTGTCAAGATAAATATCACCGATGACAGTTAAGTCTTGGCCGATAGCGGGTATTGAATATAAGACCTCCATATGTATATAGCTGTATATTTTCTTCCATTGGTATATTGATTTGCACACATCTTGTGTGAACGCTTATTGGTTAGCTTGACTGTCATCGAACCCCATTTTCCAAGAAGTGAATTAAATTTTCCGCTTCTGTCCCGCCCTTACAGGTTAAA
Source organism: Rhagoletis zephyria (assembly GCF_001687245.7). Classification (NCBI taxonomy): domain Eukaryota; kingdom Metazoa; phylum Arthropoda; class Insecta; order Diptera; family Tephritidae; genus Rhagoletis; species Rhagoletis zephyria. Next base: position 26,042 of record NW_016161787.1, on the reverse strand, counting down.
TATGAGGCTTTAGAACAGACACGATAACTTAATAGTGGTTAGTTTGATATACAGTGGGCAAGGTAGTTTGAAAGATTTTGTTTATTCTGGCACGAAAATATTATTGAATAAAGCTTCCTTGGCAACTTTTATGGTGAAAAGCTCTAATTGTAATGGCCGAGTGCCATGTCATTCCAGAGATCTGAAGTCAAGTCCCCGGGCAGCGGATTTTTTTTTCTTTTTTTAAATAATTTGCTTTTAATTTTAAGATTGTATTGTTTTATACAAAAAAAAAATATTCTTTTGAATTTTTATCATATAAATTTATTTTACTTTTTTATTTTTTTTACTTAATTCTTAGATTTTAAAATGAAAGATACTTTTTTAACTTAATTTTATTTTGATATTTTTAGATATTTTTTTTGTTAGAAAAATATCTTTCTTTTAATTCCACGTAACTTTTAGGAACTTATATATTTTTTTTTGATTTTTTTAATAAAATTTTCTTTTATTTTTTAAATTACATTATGTTATTTTTTATATTAATTTTTTTCATTTCATTGTTCAAAGAAATATATTTTTTAAATTTCGTTAAATTGTTAGCAACTTTTTTGATACTTTTTTCTTTTGTAAATTTAATTTTCATTAAAATTCTATATTTTATTGTTTTAATAAGAAAAAAAAAATAATATATCTATTTTTTTTTTTATTATTTGATTTTTAGAAAATTTATTGCTAAAGACAAACAGATAAAACTCTTCATTAGCAGATCGTTCAATTTTTCTATCAAAAGTCAGAAAAGAGCTTTCATGATAGTTGCCAGAATTGCCCTGTTAGTGGTGTTTTTTTTAACGAATGTATTCTGTTAGGTCCTACAAAAAAATGAGGGAAATTCAGAATGCCAACTAATCTTGGGAGTTTTTACACGATCCCTGGTCGGAGTAACATTTAACGTAGCGTGACACCTGTTTGCTTTTTGGTTGAAGTGATTTTTGGAGGTTGTCTAAAGATATTGTGGAGGTTGAAGCCATTTTTTCTTCTGAAGCTCAAAATGTGACCTCTGCTTGGGCATGGGTCCAGACGTGCTGGCGTTGCTTCTGCGCCGGAATATTTAGTGATCAGCGACCAGGAAAACATAAAGATTAACTGGACTGGCAGAAGGTAACTGCATTTAATTGTTTGGTCCTTCGGAAGATTTGTGTACATATGTTCATATATACATATATATATTTTTATCTACTTTCATATATGTAACTGAGTTTTATCTATTTTAAGTTTTATGGTTTTATATGTTAAGTTTAATCCATATTTTTGATTGTACGAGTGTTAATTTGTGGATTTGTTTCTTTGATTGCTTAAGAGTTTTAATGTCTATTATTTATTATTTTGGCAAGCATTTGTTTATCAAGCGGGCAGGCAGCAGACAGCAGGCTTTGTGTGGCAAGAACATAAGAATTTTTTTGTGCGTTGATTTGATTTGTTTTTTTTTTTATAAAACTTACACAATTATTTAATTTAACATTAGCATTCAAAATTGTTATAACAAAATTGACCACCTTTGTTAAAAATAAATTTGGCTTAGAGATTAAGATTTTCCAAAGATTTCCAATCTACAGTGTCGTGCATTTTTTTATTTTAGAATATTTAAAAATATAAATAATTGTATAAAGAGCAGAAGAAATTATGAAAACGTTTTAAAATTGCTTAATAAAATTAAAGATTCATAAACTATGTAGGTACATATATAAATTGTCATTCAAACATTCCCCAAATACGATAGCTAATTTTTGAGTCACAATAAAAACATTGACTTAAAAGAAAATTTAAAATTTTCGCTACTAATTATGGCCTGAACTGAAAAAAGGTTTTTGTTTGTATTCCAATCGCTCAATTCTAAATATCGGAGGTAGAATCATCACTACCGGGTGGTATGATTGGCGTCTCATATTCATAGTAGACGGGATAGCGCGGCTTGAAGGAGTCTGTCGTGCCATTTGAGACAATGCTACTCAGGCTGACATTTTGCAAGTATTCGCTGTCATCACAGAATTTATCACTTAACGCCATGGCATCCTCGTAGGAAGGTGGCACTGATAAACAAAAAAAATTAAAATGAAACAAGAATATTAAAAAAAGTCCACAGATAAATCTGGCTATTTCACAGCACTAAACTCACTCATAAGTTTGTAGTCGGGCGGATTATCACCATCGGTTATAAGCAGTGCTGGCACCGTTGTTATTCCACCTTCACTCTCGCCCGCCACTTCCAAATTTCCGCCATTCTCTGCTCCCCCTTCAACATCGGCCACACCATGTTCCCCTTCGCCTGCATTTTGTCGCATAGTTGCTATATTCTGCAGCCTTCGCCCACTATAGTAGCCACGACTTGTGGCATATTGTGTTTGTAATAGGCTTGGCAGTCCTGCCGCTGCAGCCATACTATCTATAATCGGTATACTACCAATGGTTAATGGTATTTTCAATTTCATTTTCCAATGAAAGTCAGTTGGTTTAATTATGACTTTTATCAGATACATAATTGAGATAGGACAAGCGATTTTCACTGATGACGGCGGTATGGAGGGTAAACTAAGATAACCGCGATATACTTTACGGCTCCAACGCAATACATTACCGAATTGTTTGCGTGCGATGAGATGTTTGTCATAACGGTATTCATGTTGTGGATCATGGGATTCATAAGACACCTGCTGTTTCAGTTTCACTTCACAGTCGGTGATGTCAATGGACGATTCGTTGTTGATGTAGAGGACGAAATGAATTTTTTGGCCGGGTGCATAACCGCAATAGGGTGTGGAGAATTTCACAGTTAAGGGGCCTGTGGGGCAGCAAAAGCTCCAGAAGCGCTTGCGATCGAGGATTTCGAGAGGGACCTGAAATGGAAAGGTAATTAATTTAGTATCTGGTAAATATTCGAAGCATAATCGTAAGTATGTATAAACGAAGTATTTCGACAAAGCTTGCTAATTTTAAAATACTCTGAATCCTACTAATATGTGTGCGATAAATGTGAAAGCGTCACCAGCATTTTAAATGGAAACCCTGCAAACCATTTTTTCAGAGTATTCTGAATCGTAAAGAATTTTTAAAGAATTCGGAAAGATCCCATCCGATTTATTGCCGAATTTTCTAAAATGAAATAAATTACGCACACTTCCATTCTTTTACGAAATTTCGGAAGAAAATCGGTAAAGAAATGAAAATAATGCTGCTATGTGAAGAATTTCTTGCAGACTTCTTTCAGAATTTTCTTTATTTTTCGTACAGAAATTTCTTTACGAGTTCGTGTCAACCACTTCATATAATTTTCTTTGAAGATTCGCAAAAAAAATCGTTACAGAAATCAGATACTCCTAAAGATTTCGTTAAGATTTCGGGAACTTTGGTTTGCAGGGAAGTGATTTTTTTATTTTCAGTCAATTTCCATATACATGCATACATAGATAAAATTCAAAAAATTTAAATCATTTTCCACTTAAATTGCTTTCGTGATATTGGCTGCAAGCGTATTACAATCAAATTTAGCACACAAAGAGGTTACCACCTAGATTAACGTGTATGCTTTTAGTTTTTTGATGAGCGCTGCCACCTAGTTTTAAATTAAAATTAATTAATTAAGAGGTTAAATAAAATATTACAACAATGTGTGGCCCCGACGAAAAGGATCCTAAAATGACTTATTGCGAAATAAATTTGAAGAGGGTTGCCAGCTATTCCAAATGTTGAAATCAATTTGATTAACAAACAAGATGAAATATTTTTTTCTGAGCGGTTTACTGAAGCTTTATTTCGAAAATGATTCCTAAGTTGCCACCTGTTTTGGACTTCGAAATGATTTTAATCAATAATTTTACAAAAGCAAATATTTCATATGAGAATAAAATCAGCGAGAGGTCTAAGAAAGTTTAATTTCCAAAATATTTTTGAAGTGGGTTGCCATATGTTCACAAATTCAAATCAATTTATTTAACAAGTTAAATGAGATATTTTAAAGTGAGTGTCAAACGAACGATGTAAGTTTTATTTCTAAAATATTTTTAAGGAGAGAGGGCTGCCACCTGTGTGGAAATTAAAAATCGGTTTAAATAACAAGTTTAATAACATATTTTAACCAGGGTTTTAAGTGAGAATTGTTTAAGAAAGGTCTATTAAGGAAAATATTTTTGACGAAGGTTGCCACTTGGTTAGAGATTCGTAATTAACTTAATTAATAAGATAAATAAAATACTATAGATATTTTGGGTGTCAAACGTTTTAGGTTTAAGAAATATCTATTGTGGAAATATTTGTGATAAAAGTTGCCACTTGGTTATAAATTCGAAATAAAGTTTACTAAGTTAATTGAAATATTGTGTCAAAGATTTAAGTAAGTTTTATTTCTTAAATGCTTTTAAAGAGGTTTTTCCTGTTTAACCCTTCGTTGGGCGAACAACTTTTTAGTCACTTTCGTACCTAATGGGCCTGGCCACATTCTTATATATTTTCATGTATTTATAGGTAAATGGTGACACATTGTACCCATATTGTTATTATACCTAACACTTAATTTAGAAAAAAAATCGAATTAATCATGAAGCTTGGAACCAAAATCCTTTTAAAGGTCCTGACGTTAGATTGAAAAACTGAAAACGCTGTTTTACTATATTTGGTTCCTAGTTTTGGAAGTATATTATGCTTCTATTGTTTTTGTTCTTGATTTCTATTTTTTTTATTTTAGGGAAAGTCAAAGAATCTTAAATCGCTACTTCATTTAAAAATATCAACGTTTATTTCACATGTAATATAGAAAACGGTCTGACCGGACCCGTCTGCCTAACGGAGGGTTAAATTCCGATTTTATTAATTGAGAGATTAAATGAAACATTACAATGCGGATGCCCAAGGAAATAAAATAAAGAAAGTAGTTACATTTTTGAAGAGGCTCGCTAACTATTTTAAAAGTAAAATTTTACTTAGTCAATTAATCAGTTGTATCAATGTGCGGGTGTGTTTTCTTATTTGTGTTTTGTATTCGAGCCGGTCCTGGTCCAAAATTAGGTCCTCACTCAGGCTTATTACGAACTAATGCAAACAATAAAAGGGAATATGCCAAAACAGGACATGAAATTTTAATGTGCATTCACGCACTAGGCTCCGAGATAACACAGTCCCGATTAGCGCAACCATGACTGCCATGACGCAATCCGGACGTGTTGCTACACACTGACATATGGACCTATATCAAGAGAGAAGTCAAGGAACAATCAAAGTCAGTATATATAATCTTTAGAGAAACCCCTCGTCTACCAAGGTCCTTTTACAATTTTCGACAGGACTCTCTTTAGGAATTGAAATTATTTTTCACGTTGCAGTGTAAGCTCTTTTCGCACATCTGATTCTTTGTAAGCTAGATATAGCCATAAGGTCAAAGAAACCCATAATTTTGCATATGTATGTACGTATGTAGTTAGTTTGAATACCCATATGTGTAACTTAATATTACTCACCCTATAAATTGTGTCCACATTCAAATCCAACGGTTGTATTACCGTAAATGGCAACTTGAAGACTTTCGGATATCGGGCTGGCCGATCGATTGTGGTGATAATCTCATAATGAATCTGCCCATATTTTCCATCGAACGAAGTGGGCAGATTCTCTGGCAGTATTACGTGAAACGTATACGAATAATCGCCGGCCGACCAGTCCATACACGAACTGTTCGCACACGAACCGAGCACATACGAACGCGATGACAAGTACGAACGGTAGGCACGACACATAGCACGTTCACTATCGCGCGGGTAGCCCTTTTTTATCCAGCGTATCTTCGCATAACCATTAACTGTGATGTGGATTGCTAGATAGAGCGGTGATAAAACATAGAGAATATTAAAAAACAGAACGAAAAAATTGTCAATCTATTATAAAAGTTACTTAGTAAATAAACACAGCAGATTGTCATTAAGATTAATAATGAATATTTGATGAGCAAATATGAGTAGCGGAAAGCTTAAATGGCATGTGGGATATCAGAAGCAATCAATTTAATTTACAAACATGCATGCATATGTAAACAATACATAAAATTAGACTGCATCTTCGTACATATGTATGTACGTTAGGCCGGATCGATCACCATTGTAAAATAAAAGATTTCGTTAAGTCAAACCAGCCTACATAATTTGAAAGATAATTTTGAGATGGTTCGTGTTTTCTTTAAAAGTAAAAATAAATGTGACAACTCTTGTATAAAAGGCTTTCAAAATAATTTGACAATTTAATATTTGAATTAACTAATGAACTTCGTTGTATTCGACTTACAAATCAGGCAGCAAACCTCTTCGAAATCGTTGTGGAGAAAAGGCTTTCCTTAAGTTCTTTCGTTTGACGACCGCATTGTAATGTTTCACTCTAGCTTTTCACTTAATTGAACTGCATTTTTTAAACTGGTGGTATAAATATATATTATAAATATAGGTAACTAAAAGTTCTCTGGTTTTACTGTTTAAAACATTTAATTAAACCCTTCGTTAAATTTATTTTTAACTACTAAACAGATGGCAACCCCTTAAGAACTATTTTCGAAATGAGTCTTTATAAAACTTGTCTAGTTTTACAGCCATATTTAATTATTTTATTCAAACAGGTGGCAACCCTCTTCCCAAAATATTTTTTTGAAAAAAAGCCTTCTGAAACCTCTCTGGTTTAGTAGTATTTAAAAATATTTCTATTAACTTAGCAATTGAATTGATTTTAAATTACTGAACAGGTGGCAACGCCCTTCAAACACATTTTCGAAATGAAGCCTTCTTAAACCTCCCCTTTTTGATGCTCATATTGAGTTATTTTTTTTAGCTTGTTACTTAAATTCGTGTTATACTTTTTTACAGGTGGCAATACTCTTAAAAAATATATTCAAAATAATGCTTTCTTAAGCATTTTTCGTTAAAATCTTTATTTTGTCTTGTTATCTAAATTGATTTTTAATTTCTAAACAGGTGGCAAACATCGCCGAATATATTTTCGTAATAAAATATTTAATTTAACTTGCAAATTAAATTGATTTTGAATTTATAAGCAGGTGGCTATCCCCTGCAAAAATATTTTTAAAGTTAATCTTTCTTGAACCTCTCTCGTTTGATATGGCATTAATTAATTGAATTAATGTTTCAGTTAAATTTCTTTTAACAGGTGACAACGCTCATTAAAAATATTTTGGAAATTAATTGCTTTTGAAACAATTTAGGTTTCCAAAACAATGTTTTCAACGATAGATACATATGAACTTTTTGCGTGACCCAGCTTAATGTTCATAACTGCATATGGACATATGTAAATAAATAAATGACTTTACAGGGGCTCGGCAACCACACCCTACTCTAACGACATTTTCTGCTCATTTCAGTACATACATATCTGCAAATGCAAACATAATTTTTCAGCCAGCGAAATGAAATTTTGAATTTTCTTTCGAATTAAGCTTTAAGCGCAGAGAGAACTTAATTCTAATGGGTTCGCCTAGGTTCATGGTGAAACGCGCTGGACGTGTGCCAACCCATTCGGCAATCAAAGCGCCAACCGATTCACCACCGCCAAAGTACAAACTTATCTAAACAGCAAGCCCATCTAAATTAAATTGATACCAAAGCGTAATACCTACATACATATGTATGTACATATAAAACTAGGCGTTGCAAATGTTAGCGAAATTCAGAGTAAAATGTCAGAATTCAGCAAAATGAAATTACTTCACGTAGCAGAATGGCAATGATAAACACAACAAAATACAAGTACGCCAATACAAGTGTATGTATGTATGTACATTGGACCATACCAGAAAAAAAAATCATAGATACATCCCAGAGTTTAAAACGTAAGATTCGCCGCATTACATTTTTCGCCAAGTACCCAGCGCTAGTGCTTAACCACCAGATCTCAGTTCCTAAAGTATCACCCTATAGTTACTTAACTAGAGCTCTGCAAAAATCATTAAAGATTTATTCCAGTAGAACTATCAAAATGTTTTTTTTTTTGTTGCCAAGTGTAGGTGTCCCCGAAAAATATAAAAAGGCGACCATTGCCCTTCAAAAGCAGTTAGTTACGGCCAAAGGAAATATTTAATAAATAGTTACCACTAGTCGACTGTTAGTTAGTTAATGGTTAGCTACAAACTAGTACCATTTCCTGCAGGGTAATTCTGCACAAAAAATCTCAAAGTTGCTTTGCAAAAATACTTTCGACTGAGGGGTACACGGCGAACTTTTTTTTTGTTTGCTTGTAATGTTGTACGGTCTAATGTGCATACATACATATGCATAAATGTACATATAAAAGAAGTGTGAATATTCGGCACTTTTTATTTCGAATTTCATTAATTCGCCTTGGTAGATACATTTCACCGCGCAGTCCTTACTTACAAACATTCACACAACCAAGCGAAAATATTTTAATAAGTATGTGCGTGTATTTCCGCATGCCACTTCTATGGAAATAATACACACTTTTTTACAAAACTACTGCGAATAAGTGGTACAACTGTTGACTCCTTACCGACTGCTACTCAATAGCCAACGCGCACTTTAGGGATTTTACGAGTACTAAGTAATAATGGCATGTGGCGCGACAGGCATGTGGCGCCGCCGCAAGGTCTCAAACCGCAAAAATGCTACTTTGTTGGCTGGAAACACAAAATGTTTCAATTAAAACAGCGTTACCAGCGATAATTCTAAGAAACGAAACAAACATAAAGAATTATCGCATTGTTCGAAGGATAATTTTTTTTTTTTTGTATTAACGTGAGAAATTTCGTCTGGCTATCTAATACAATTAAGGGGGCATTAATTTTCAATTTTATCACATATGTAAATATGTAATTCCCAAAAACATGCAAAAAATGTTGGTGCATAGTTGGTAATTTTTGTTTTCAAAATATTTTGTTTTGTTAGTATTCTGAATTTTTATCTGCTTCATCAAATTTTTAAACATAACTTAGTCAAAACAACTAAAGTTTATTGACTGCGGAGAGAGGGAAAACAACGCAAAAATACTTCTAGGGGGCAGCTAAGCCCACCGGCTATTTGCTAGTGCAATATATGTACATATGTATGTAAACACAGAACACGTTTAGCACGTAGCAGTAGGTAATATCGCTAAAAGCTATTCTATTTTCTATTTCTAAAGCGGGCGGGTAAGTTGCTAGTAAGGTATTGCACTTCACACGGTGTTCCTTATCACTTCACTGACGAATCTCCCTTACCTTAGCAAAGATGTGGCCGCCTTATGTAAGAAGGAATTTGGAATGTACATTTGGTATCAGACATACGTAAAATGCAGAGCAGTCGCCCGGAGTAGTTCGGCGCTTGGAAATAACTTCGGCGGCACGTTATTTTGCAACTGACAACGTAATGCTTCGTCGGAGGTGTTCATTTTTTGCCTTAGTAGTAGATGGAATTGGTCATGATGACAATTTTGGTATTAAAAACTGAAAGAAAACATAGCTTACCTCGCAAGGTGCTTGCCTAATTTCTCAGTGGGGTGTTTTGCTTATTTAAATACGTGTGTGCATTTTATTTAGACAGTTGTATTATTTTTGCAGATTTTCTTTACATTTTATTTCGTCGTTATTTCGGAGGTTAGATTTATTTCGTGAACTACTTGCCAACCCAAATTATGTCACAAAACTAAAAAAAAAAGTCAGCGGTAACCGATACTCCAGAAATTCGATGCCCAAACATTTGTGTACGCCTTGGCAAAGCATTCGGGTGTTGAGTTACGCACATAAAGAGGTTAGGCATGAAGTTAAATATTAATTTCGTTTAATATTATTCATTTTGTTTGCAGCAATACATTACTCGTCATTACCACTTCCTGTATAGTTCAGGATCATTTCCTGAGTAGTTTCGAACTTCTAAAAAATGGTTTTGAATTAGTCGCAAAATATTTTGAATTAGTCCTGAAGTGATTCTAAAGAAAGTTGTTAAATTGTCCCGAAATGATCACATCTTAGTCCGAAAATGATCCCCAACTAGACCCCAAATGCTCCAGAACTAGGCCAAAAAAGGGCCCTAATTAGTCCCGAAATTGTCCTGAAATAATCCCGAAATGAGGATGAAATGGGCATGAATGAGCCTCACAATGAATAGTCCCTAGAGGAACAGAAAACCTACAATATAATTGGTCAAAGGTAATGATCTTATTTTCGTGTCGAGATGCTTGGTGTGCTTGCAATCATGAAGACTCTAAAACCTGAAAAACACTTCTTCGACATTCTGACAAAGATATCATAGGTGAAACTCTCGGATCATATAAATTTCATTTAAAATAGCTAGTGATTCATAAAGTTAATGTAGTCATTAAGCATTTTTTCTCTTTGTAGAAATTAGCTCAGTTTGAGATCTTCTCTTAGCATTCACTCATTGGCGACTTGTATGTCTTAATATCCGAGCTCGCAATCAAGAAGACTCAAGAATACATAGTCATGCTTTTTCAGCATTTAAGGAAGTATACCAGAGGACCTTTTCAGTTTTATTTGGAATAGCAAGTGGTTGAGGAGATTAATGCCTTGATTGATATTTTTTCTCCTGGTTATTAAACTTTCCTGGCACTCGTTCAGGACAGCAATTGAATATGAAACATAGCAACAATAAATTCGAATGATTTGCAAAAAATATATGTACATATGTACATACATACTTATGCACATAAAGAGTGCAAATTTATACGAATATAGATAATTGGGGCCACTGACCTCTTACTAGCTCCTACGCAAAAAAAAATGTCGGATACTTGTTGTAGCGATGCAGATGAACAAACTCACAAACGCAAAACAAAATTGGCTGGGGCTGGGTCAGTTCTGATAGGATGTCGCGTCAAAGAGCCGCTTGCGACGAGAAGGCGGACAACTAGGCGCGACACACATATGTAAATACATACATATGTATGTAAGTATGTATATATAACCAACTGTAGCAAAGATGGCGATGACGATAGCAACATTCGTATGTACAGTGACAAGCAAAACTGTAACATGGTTTAACACTTTTTGTTTCAGCCACCGCTATATTTCCAAGTTCTAACGACTTTCATACTTTTGCTGTATATTCTTGTTGGTACATCCCTACTCCCTCTCTCATAATGATTTGAAGTCAATACAACAACAATAAAAAAACCAGCAGACAAAAATGTAAATTAAGGCAGATGTTACAGTTTTGCACTCATATATTTTTAAGAACTTTTTAACAATTTTCACGAAAAAAAGAACTACTAACACAATGTTCAGCACTCTTTTGCCTGTTTCAGTTCCTGGATGTGATTTGGCATACCTTATTTGTATCTTTGTAAAAATTCTGGAGGTATATCCTTAGTTGGCTTTCACAGCTCATGTACTCGATTTTACGGACTTTGATACTTATTAAGCTGTGTTTTTAGTTGATTTCGCAAATTCTAGATGAGATTCATGTCCGCGGTTTGTGGAGGTCATTTCAAATTAGCAAATTTTTGCTTTTGTATCCAGTCTTTGCGAACATATGCAGTATGTTTTGGGTGATTTTTCAGCTGAAACTCTCATTTTTCGACTACATATTGCAAATTTTGTTGAAATATGAACAGATACTGTTCCTTACGCATAATGTGTACTAACGGACCAACAAAATTTTTGAAATACAACCCCAAACAATTAAGATCCTACCACTGTGATTCACAGTTTGCAGTACATGATGCGCTTAGGCTTAGTTTGGGTCTTTGAACCAATACCATGCCCGGCCATCTGATTGAAAGCGATTAATTTAGTCTTGTCCGACCAAATAACATTCAATTGAAACTTAAAAATATGTTTTTTATTGCATTCTGAACGGCCTAACATATCCCAAT
>NW_016161787.1:10069-14167 GCF_001687245.7 Rhagoletis zephyria | reverse complement strand
ACTTCAAATCATTATGAGAGAGGGAGTAGGGATGTACCAACAAGAATATACAGCAAAAGTATGAAAGTCGTTAGAACTTGGAAATATAGCGGTGGCTGAAACAAAAAGTGTTAAACCATGTTACAGTTTTGCTCGTCACTGTATGTATGTATGCTTGAAGGTACCTAAATATAACTACATAGTCGTAAGTGGATATGAATTTTTAATAATATACACAGCCTCTTGGTGATTTGGTGCTTGCTGCAACAGTACAAAATTAAGTTATAAAATATTTAAAAAGAAAAGCGTATTAAAATGTAAGCTAAAGCGTTGACATACGCAAATTTGTATGCTATATTGTAGCATGTAAGTTAAAGTTCCTAAATGATGACAAGCTAGAATTACAGCGCCAAATATAACAACTATACATGCACATTTACGTATGAATATTAGGGTAGTTCTAAGTTTTTTCTAGCCACCCTCCAGAACTGAAGAATGTCGAAAATAGGGAGACTCGTACTTTTGATTTTGAAATTAATTAATATTTGACGGTGCCGTCACACAGTGGTTCAAAATTGGCATTTTGTGTTCACAATTCACTGGAGCCTTCAGTTTTCACTCAATTTGATTAATATTTTTTTCTAATAAGGTAATAAAATTCACCAGAGACCAGTTGCGCCCGATTTTTGAAATTTTGTTCGTTTGTATTACATTTTTTTTTGTGCAAAATGCAGAGTTAATTTAATAAAAGCTAATTGAAAACAATTCTAGGGTTTCCCCAAACTACAAAAAAAATCCCATTTAAAATTTTAAATGTTATAAAAAAATTTTCACCAAAATTTAGAACAAATTCTTCGAGTTTCAGCAAAAATGTTGGGTGTGCAGTTCTATCTCTATCTATGAAACTGCATACCCAAATCTTTTATAAAAACGAAGAAAATAAAATTTGTTTTTCTACAACATTTTAAATATTTTTTTTTATTATTTTTTTTTTTTCGTTTTAGGAGAACCCTACAATTATTTACAACTGGTTTTTATTATGTAACATTTCTTTGTTGCTTTCATTAAAAAAAAAAAATGAATTAAATTGAGTGAAGAGTGAAGGCTCTAGTGAATTATTAACACAAAATGCTAATTTTGAACTACCGTGCGCGGGACTTTGAAATTTTCCATAATTTTTCCATAAAATTTATGATGTACAATTAACTTTAAAATTTTTCAAAGCATTTTTACATATTCAATATCTCGCACATTATAGAAGTAGCTAGTAGAATTTTAAATTTAAATATCTATGTATATATACATATGTATGTTAATCATAATTTTATGTTTTAAAGATTTCTGAAGGTAATATTTTTATTTGAACAAAAATGTTTGTTTTGACGATTTTTGAGCAATTAAAAAATGTAAAAAAAAAAATATTTTCGCCATAAAAAAAACTTCAAAGCTCCAGCGGTACTCTCAAATATTAAACGTTTTTAAAAAAACCATAAAAAATAGGGCTCTTCTAATGTTCGATTTTCTTCAGTGCTAGGGGTGACAGCGGGAAAATTCGAAAAAGTGGGTTTTCCTGTGCACTTTTGCACCATCCTAATGTACATATAAAGGAAACCCATGCAAACAACTAACTATTACAAGCATTTGTATAGAATTTTTGCATATTTAGTATATAAGTAAGTAGACTTTGTACTAAAAATAAATCACCCTGCTCTCTTTCACCCACTGGCATACTAGTAGGCATTGTTGCTTACCTTTAATGCGTTTTGTTGCATCGACACTGAGGTCAACAACGCCGGATAGCTCCTGTCCAGCATAGTAAACACCTTGAGGATTATTATCAAAGGATATAAGGCACTCAATTGGCATATAACTACGTGACTCTCAAATTGATGCTATTTATATGCAGCTGTGTGGGGATCTATGTAGGTAGGTATGTTTGTATGTATGCGCCTGATGCGAGTGTGCGTGTGTTCAATTTAAATTGTTTTGTGAGTATTTGCTAGTTTAAAATAGGCGTATTTTTTTAGATTTTCTGCAGTTGTTTTTGTTGTTGCTGTTGATTGTATGCAACTTAAAGCAAATTTCACTAAATTTCATTTAATTTTCAACTACTTTTTTCTTCTGCAATTCCATCTATGTATGCTCTTCACTGTGTTGGTAGGTAGATAGTACGTCGCGTGATTCAGTTGGTTAAATAGTTTAGGTTACTCATACGCCTCGCGTGCCTTTTTGTATGTACTATGCAAAAAATATCTACATACATATTTCAATGGCATATACACACCAACATATATTTTAAATTTAAACGCAGCGTAATTGCACTAATACACCTTTCTTCAGATTTTTCAGCTTTACTTTGATACTGTTAAATTACTTATACCACAATTATATTTTAGCAAAATTTCCACATTATTATTTCCATTGCATTTTTTTCACTTTAATTTAACAAAGTTTTTGCTCAAATTTTTCACATAAAATTTTTTTTGCATATATGTATACATATACCATATAGATGTAGCTTATGTTGCTTCTTCTTCTTCTGCCGTACCGTCACTTAGAAATTGCTTTGCGCTTAAACACGTTCCGCACACTCGGACATCCAACAGCCATTTGCGAGTAAGTGCTTACTTGATTTGACAGCTTGGCACATCGTCATCATTATCCTTGTGCCGTATTTTGCTTTTTTATGTTCTCTTTGCATCCACTATAGTATGCTCTCTTTACTACGTCTTCTACCTCTCTCTTTCTTTGCTTTTTTCGCGGTACTTTTTACATTTCTATTTTGTTTATGTGCTTCATTGTTTATGTTTTTTTCACCGCATGGATATTTTCTTACTTGCACTGTGTAGTAAATATACACTAAAGGTCCTGTCAACTCATCTAAACATGTATGTAAAATTATGCTTGTATGTGTACAAATAAATACATGTTTACCAATCTTTCTCGCAGTAGTGAGCCTTGTGTTGCCACTGGTTTCGAATTTTCTCTTGGCGGTAAATGTGTAAAGTTGGTTTTTGAGTTTGTAAAGATACACTTTGGATAATGTTTAGATAAACCTATATTAACGGCATATTCATAATAATTAATAGAAGGGGAATCAAAGTGTTGGCATACGCGGATATGTTTTAATAGCAACTACAGGCCCATTACTTTCAAACCATAGCGAAATATTTGAAAAAACAAAATAAATCTGCGAGGAGGGGCCTAAATTTGAACACAGCCAAGAAAAAAGTTATCCTATTTACGAACAGAAATAAAAAAACCAAAATTCAAAATACCTTCGCAAGGCGGCCAGACTCCCGCATTATCACACAGTGCAAAGTATCTTGGAGTCGTGCTTGATAGCAAACTTAACCCTTTGTTACCATTTTCTAAACTAGCCACCCGATTAAAATACGATTATTTTGTCTAAAATAATAATAAATAAAAAAAAAATATTAAAAAGCAACAAAGTCTAAGCGGTAGAAGTTATAGCAGCTATTTCGGAGATCACCACCACTCTTCCTCAGACTTCGTTTTTCTAGACTTTTTCAATTTCTCCTAAGAAACAATAAAAATATAAAAATTAAAAAAAAAATTAATAAAAATTATTATTACGAATTTTCAGCTAAAATTGCATATCTCTTCTTAACTTTGTAGTTGCAACAAATAATAAAAAATAATGAAAATTGTAACACCCGTTCAAATATATTCGTCACTGAAATAAAAATTTGCATGGAGTAGTTGACGTAAATTAGCAAATGCAAATCTATTGTATGTACATATCTACACGTGTATAGTAATGGTTATATTTTTAATGTATGTTGTAGTTTAAATATATTTTTATATATACTTTTTTATTTTTTTTTTGTTAAAAAATATTTAATTTTTTATGCTGATTCTCTTTAACGAAAAAAAGTCTTAGCCTCAGTTATATTGTGGATTTAAATAAAAAAATAAACCTTGAAGTTGTTTCAAAAACATTACTTGAAACCATGCTAAAAATATTTATATTTTTATACCCGAGCGCACTTGTGCACAAGGGTATTATAACTTTGTTCACATAACGGTTGTTTGTAACAGCCAAAACGAATCGAGATAGATATAGACAAATGTATACATAAATGATCAGGATGAAAA
>NW_016161787.1:0-9942 GCF_001687245.7 Rhagoletis zephyria | reverse complement strand
ATAAGAATATTATAAATTTTTGGAAAATGGGCGTAGCCACGCCCACTTATGGTTACATGTGTATATCTTGGTAACCGCTGCACCAATTTCTTTCAAACTTGGCCCAGTTGTTGCCCTTTATATAACCCACGAAATGGCCGAAAATTTTTAAAATCGAACAATAACCACGCCCACATCCCATATAACGGTAATTTAGAAAAATACGAAATCCTNATTTAGAGAAATACGAAATCTTTGATAAATCAGTAAATATTAAAGCTAATTTATTCAAAATTAATGCTTGAAACAATTCTTTACCAAGAAATACGTTTGTGATAAAATTTTGGAAAATGGGCGTGGCACCGCCCACTTATGATCATATATATATATCTCGATAACCGTTTTACCAATTTGTACGAAACTCGGTATGGTTATTGTGCTTGCCACATAGAAACGCTGAAAATTATTGAAATCGGACTTAAATTACGGCCGCTTTTCATATAACGGTAAATTTCAGAAATGCTTGAAACTTCAATATTTCGAAATTTAAGGACGCTAATTTACTCAAAATGGATACACCCCGGTTTACCATGTAGCGGTAGCTTTCGGAAAGGTGAAAAACATATATTTNTGTTCGGCTCCGCCCGAACTTAGACTTTCTTACTTGTTATTAGCTTGTTTTTTTATTTTTTGTTATTTTATGGCCTTATAACAATTATATTCAACAATTTTTATGAGCTTGAGGCCGTTTTTAGTGAAAATTTATTGTGGAAAACCAACATTAATTGGAAAAAAAATGGTAGAAGTGATAGCTGTTTCGAAAATCACCACATTTCCTCATCAGACTTGTTTCAGTAGGAATCGAACCGACGATCACCACTGACTCAGCCAGTTGCCTACGCACTGTGCTAAGTTTGCCTTGTTAATTCTTGTTGCTTATTTTCCACTATTTCACTTTACTCAGCCAACTACAATCAAGCGCAGCTATTCCGCTGCAATTCACTTGATCATGTGGTTGTTGGTTTTGTTGGTTTTTGTTAATATTTCCATTATTAGAATGTTTAACTTTTAGGTGTGCTCGTCCTTAAGTTATTTGTTTTTTGTTATTTTATGACCTTATAACAATTATATTCAACAATTTTTATGAGCTTGAGGCCGTTTTTAGTGAAAATTTATTGTGGGAAAGCAACATTAATTTGAAAAATAGAGAAAAAATCCTTCATTTTAGACTATTACTGAAACCAAGATGTATTAAACAAGGTGTGATGGACAACTCAGTGCGGCTCTCTTTTAAGGCAATATATAATGTCAAAAAATATAAACAAACGATTCAAAATTCATAATTTTTTTTTTTTCAATTTGAAATTTTTAAGGGGGTTCCTCTGAGAGCAATGTCAAATTCAATACACTTTGTTAAACACATTTTGATTGAAACCCCTTTTATGATAATAGTTTTCTTAGTGAAGTATTTTCAATACATCAAAATACTGTAAACTCCAAGTTTAATAAATCTATTAAAAAAGTTCTTCACATGTTTTTCACGATTTTTCCCTCTTAACCTGCTAATATTAGTAGAAAAATCCACTTCAATTTTCCGATGTTATAGATACATATACGTATGTATGTACAAATATGACATTCCATTCCCATGCTGTTATTTTAAAAACGTACTACTTTCTTTTTGTCAGTGTACATATGTATGTATGTATGTATATGTATAACACCAATCAGCTTGAAGTTTTCAGTAAAGCTTTTTAAGCAAAAGCTTCGTTAATAAGCTTTATATGTCAGACAGCAAACGAAGTAGAAGCAAAAAGAGAACTGCTCAAACAGCTCAGCTGACGATGTAAACAACTGTAAACTATAATCGACTGTCAACAAATTTAGTAGCGCACAAAGTTCAGCCGCTAGCAATAGCAATAAAGTGAGAAAACAAAGCCAAAGAAATAGAAGTAAGTGTTATCTGTTGAAATAAATACAAACCAATTACAATAGGTGATGTAAGTTACTGCTAAGCTAAAGATCACAATCACATTTATCTGCTCTTTCACAAATGACTAGTGCAATTGCAGCGCTTGCTAGCGGTTAGAGAAATGTCTTCGACAGTGAATTTATCAGGTAGGTACATAGTAAATGCTTCTAACTACGCAACATTTTCTGTGCGCTCATTGATTTTTCATTAAAATTTACAGCATTGCGTCTCAAATATCGTGAAAAGAAAGAAGTTTTCCTTGAAAATAATATAAAAGTGAAGGAGCCGATTACGCTATTTCGTGAATGGCTGGAAGAAGCGCTGAAAACGGAGGAACTGCTAGAACCTAATGCCGCTTGCTTGGCAACAGTAAATAGGTACTTGGCTTATATACACTTTCATGTAAGCTCATTTATGTACTTCACTTATTCTTACTTGCAGAGATGGTAAACCTTCAAATCGTTTTGTGTTGCTCAAAGACGTCACCGACGATGGTTTCCGCTTCTTCACTAACTATGGCAGTCATAAGGCACAAGACATTGCTTGCAATCCCAATGTAGCTATGACACTTTATTGGCTACCATTGCGTCGTCAGATACGAATTGAAGGCGTGGCCGAGCAGATACCCAAAGCAGATTCTTTAGCATATTTTCATCAGCGGCCACGTGCGTCACAAATAGGTGCACTGGCTAGCGAACAAAGTACACGTATACCTTCACGTCAGCATTTAGATAAAATTGAGCGGGAGATCAAAGATAAATTGGGCCCAAATGGTGAGGTACCTCTACCCAACTGGGGTGGCTATTTGATAAGACCGCATACCATAGAATTTTGGCAGGGACAAACCGATCGCCTACATGATCGCATACAATTTCGTCGTGGGCCCGGAGTGGAAATGGTATTTATGCAAAAATTTATACATACTTACATACTTAGTAATCTCAGTCCAAAATGAAGTTAATGAAGCCATAGAAAAGTGAATGCCTGATTTTTAAATTGTGCTTAGAACCGAGATATCGTACGTTTAATAATGGAGAGAATTAGTTAAAAATCTACGTTTTTGGAGATTTTATCGTGCAATTAATGAGCGTATCTATATGCATTTCCGCATCAAATATAAAATTTTAGGTTAGGGCTAGACCAGGGTAGCCAACATATTTTTGATTATTTCCTGATTTCGACAATGAAATTCCCCGATTTAGCTCGAAATTTCGCGAAATTCCGCACCCATAGTTATCTCCTTATTTACAAAAACAAAAATTATGTATTTTGATGTATCGCTGCGCTTTCTGTTTATTTTGTTTTTAAGTGTAATTCATTTAGTTATTTATAAAGCTAGCCAAACTTTTATAAAGTTTAACAAAAAATTAAAAAAATGTACATATAATATTTACGCACAAACAGTGGTCGGAAAAAATTTAGTCGCACCAAATTTTGACAATTTTTGAGATTTTTATTTTTTTTACGTAATTTGAATTATTTTTTATAAGAATAGAGTTCATTCTTTAACAAAAAGCGTTCAAATCCAAGTTTCAAACTTTGGACAATATTAAAAAAAAAATCAACAAACTTTCGTAAAAATTTTGAGCTTTTTAATTCCATTTTCTAGAAAAAGTTTTATAGCCCACTTAATTCTAGTACAAAAGAGTGCAAGTTTTAAGTGCCTAAAAATTTTCATTTTAGAACTTTTTTGCCGAAGATGTTGCAGTTTTCTTCCATATAAAATAAAGAGTATTTATTCTTTATTAAAAAAAAAATCTAAACGAACAACGGAAATGTTTAGCTATTTGTAACTTTATTATACTAGAATTGAACGTGCCACACAACTGCATATGGCTAATTCCACGGTGAGGAGTGTGAGATCTCCACTTATATATTTTTTTTAATCATTGTGAAATTAAGGATGCAAAAAAGAAAAACAAATTACACTTAAATCCTCACAACAAACAGTTCATTTCCCCACTTCCGCATGTAAACTGAAATTCCCCACAAAAAACGGCCCTTTCCCCGATTCCCACGCTATCTGAAATCCCCCGCAAATCGAGGAATTCCACACGAGTTGGCTTACCTGCGCAACCGAAAATCGAACATTCTGACACTACTTTTTGCCTGTTTTAATTGTGCATGAAAAAAATTTCACTTCCTGACATTTTTATGCTTATAAAAAAATCAATGACCTTAAGAATTTTTCCAAAAATGCACAAAAACAGTCGCAAAACAAATAATGCATTAACATTTAAATACTTCATATCAGGAGAATAAATTAAACACTAATATTTTCGATATTTCCTTCAACATGTTTGTAACTATACATAACTCTTGTTTCCGGAAAATTCATTTAAGGTTGTATCACTCACTACTGAAATACAAAATTTTGACAATCACACGCTATTTACAGCTGATGAAACAATACAATCTTATATGAATTTACTTTGGAAAAAGCCCTTATATTGCCACATTTTACCGCACCTTAAATCAAAACTCCAATGAAATTAAAATGCGACAGAAGAACGCGTAGTCCATCTGACACCAATTTTCTAGATCGGTTAGGTAATTATAAATGAACTCCATCTGGATTTTAACTAAAAATTCGTTCATTATTTTAGATTATTAATTACGAAACAGTCATACAATCATAAATATAGATCACCCCCTGTAAAAGAAGAAAAGGGCATAAATTTTAAAATGCCCTAATTTTATCTAATTCAGTAGTAAGCGGACACATTCTTGGGAACGAAAAATTTTTGGTTTTCCTTTTTTTCATACAAAATGCTCTACCATTCACGTACTTTTCGATAGATGGACACGGCCACTCAAACATATCCAGTTGTGAAAAAACTCCCATAAGCGGACGCGAAGCGGTCAATTTCGTTTTTTTAACCGACTTCCAAAAAAGGAGGAGGTTATCAGTTTTTTCAATATTTTTTATTTTTTTTTTTTTTTTTTAGATTTAAGGGATGTCATATAATGGCATCACATGTCACGTGCCGATTATTATATCGATAAAAATGTCGATCTTAAATTGTGATAAGATTGAGGGCCAATTTCTGATGAATATTTAAGCACCAATTAAGTTTAATTTTGAATTGTTATTTAAATGCCATTTAGCTTTCGTTGGGTTTCAGATCAGCCTTATTTTAAGACGCCACACAAGCGGCTACATTGGTGCTTGTTCCTTGAATTTGTTATTGCATTTTGCAGATTGTTGTTTGACAATATTAACAAAACAATGTTTCTATTTAAATTAAATAAATTTTTTAAGTAAATCAACAAGGTTAAGATTAATATTAATACAAAAATTTTATTGAGCTTGAGGCGGGCTGTATTTGAAAAAAATTATCGTGGAAAAAACAACAATAGTTTGTGACTTGTGTTTTTTACTTTTGTTTTTGTTTATAGATAGACTCGACTTTACTACGCTTTAAAATTATTTGCTACTATTAGATACTCTTTTTCTCGTCTAAATGAATGAACATTATTGTTGACTTGAAGTATATTCTATCGTTACAGGAGGTCGACGAAAAACTAGTGCATAGAGGTGAAAACGGTTGGGTCTATGAGCGATTGGCTCCTTAGATGAAGTCCCCTGCATACGTCTATGGCAGTGCTGTCAGAATATTTTGAGGCTTATAGCTGATTTCTTCGAAAATATAGCTAAAACTGGTAAAAAATTTGTTTCATCACCAAAAACAAAAAAATAGCTAAAAATATTTTTCTTAAAAAAGAGCTAAATAAACGTTTATTCAAAAAGGTAAGGTAAGGTAACTAAAAGTAATATCATACTTTTATGTAGATATGTCTCTAATAATTAGATATTATAACCCAAACGAAAATGATTATTTTATTACAAATGTACCTAAATATTTACACACATTGAATTGGCATAGTAAAATTGTAACTAGTAAATATTAAAAAAAAAAAACGTTGTGAACAAAATTAGGCGTTTGATGACACAGTGCGACTAAAAAGGACTTTAAAATTTTATTTTTTAAATTACTTTGAAATTTTAAATATATTATAAAAAAAACATATNCGTTGTGAACAAAATTAGGCGTTTGATGACACTGTGCGACTAAAAAGGACTTTAAAAATGTATTTTTTAAATTACTTTGAAATTTTAAATATATTATAAAAAAAACATATTTTTTTTTTGTCGTGCGGTATAATAGTTGTAATAAAAATGTATGAAGCATGCCAGAGTACCAAGTTTTGTACAGTTTGATAAGCATACAGCACAGTATACTGAAAAATAAGGAGTCAGTTAAAAATTATAAAATTCTATGTAAAAATGGAGAAATTTAAAAAAAAATGTGTCTACAATAGCTGATTCGATTAAAAAAAGAGCTAAAAGCTAAATGCAAATTTCTATAGCTAAATGTTGAAAATAATAGCTAAATCTAGCTACAAAATAGCTGCTTAAATTGGCAATAATTTAGTGACAATAATTTAACACGCCGTTTCAGGGGAATTTGATGTAACTACTAAATAATCGCTCTTTCTTAGATAAGATTTACATATCTTTTTTGTTTGTTTACTTTTTAAAACAAAAAACAAGCTTGTTAAAATACGGAAATTTTTAAAATATTAAAGAACTGTGAATATTTACACAAAATCTTGCTTGAGTTGATTTTTTATTAAGCCCAAAGATAACAACCAAAAACTAACTAAATTCAAACTGGCGAACACAGTGGTTTCAATTAATTTCATGATTTTTTTTTTTGTTTTCATGAAAGCTTTCAAATTTTTCAAGAGACCAATTGAATCCGATTTTTGAATTTTTATTGACTATATTAAATTTTTCGGTGCAAAGTGCAAAAATGGAGCAATTTTGAAACATAATAATACATACATACGATACATAATAAAACTAGTTGAAAACAATTGTAGAGTTCCTTCAAAAAAAAAAAAAAGAGTATTGACAATACATGTTATAAAAAAAAAACTTTAACGAGAATTTCAATTTTTTTTTTAGTTTTCAGAAAATTATGGGTATACAATTTAATAGGTGTTTTGATTTTAAAGAGCAAGTTAAAAGTGTCGAAAAGTTGGCGTAGATTTTTAATATTTTTCTGGCTAAAATTTCGAGCACCTCTGCATGCTTAATGGGAAGTCAAAGCATTATCTTTGTCTCGTGTAGTTTATATTCTTATCAATATCTCACAAAGTTTTTCCTAGAACGCCCTATTTCAGAATTTTATTGAAGAATGCCCTATTTTGGAATTTTATTTAAAAACACCCTATCTTAAAATTTGGTTCCAAAACGCCTTATCTCAAACGAAAATACATTGAGAATGTGCTGAGATAGCGCGCTTTTGAATTGAATTCTGAGATAGGGCAGTTTCCAATCAAATTCTAAAATAGTGCGTTCTTCAACCAAATTCTGAAATAGGGCATTGTTGAAAAATTTTCTGGCATACGGCGTTTTCGAAATGGCTGCCGAAATAGGTCCATCTTCCACTCAGCCATCGATATGTAGATTGTTTCTGTAGTTATAATTTTGCGCTAAAATTTCAAACTTTGTTAATGTATATGGATTCCAAAACCAACAAAAAAGACACACAGTCCAATGAGCCGGGTGTGAAAGCAAAATATTAACGGCAATTTAAAAATTTTTTGTTTCAAGACTTTTGTGGAAAAAAACTAGCAAAATTATTTTTTGTCGCGGATTCAGCTGCAATAATTATGGTCTACTTACATATAGCATGCAGATTTACTCAAAATTTAAAGTCAACGCAAACACTTAGCCACTTGCAACGTGCTTTTTATTATACTAAAATTTAATGATCTACAAAACTGAATACCCAAAATTTTTATTAAAACTAAAAAACAAAAAAAGTACTTTTAGTGAAAATTTTTTTACATTTCAAATATTTTTTTTTCATTTTGGGCGAACCCTGCAATTGTTTTCAACTAGGTTTTATTATGTAAAATTTTTTCAAAATTACCACTTTTACTGCACTTTGCACTAAAAAATTTAATAGGAGAATGTAAAAAATCAAAAATCGGACTTAACTAATCTCTTGTAAATTTTTTAAGCTTTCAATAATAAAAATTGGTTGAAAAATTAAGGCTCCAGTGTATTATGAACATTAAATTCCATTTATTAACCACTGTGCATCGCCCCTCTGCAGACAATAAGTTTGTTCCACACGAGCCCGCGGCATCCTGCGGGTGCCCAAACAGCCCAGAAAGCGTTCTTCATGCTAAAAAAATGGGTAATAGAGAGCGAATACGTTTCATCTTTGGATCGTAAATGTCTTCTCCTTCGTGCCGGAGACAGCCTGTTTTTCCATAAAAGCTATTGTGGAAATGGAAAATGCCACAGAAGTTTCAGAAAATGTAGTTATTTGCTAATTTTATTAGCCATATAACATAAATACACATAAAATTATTGTCTATAGCTGATTTGCTGATTCCGGACACGAAATGTGTTTTTTTTTGCGTTTCTCACGCTCTGGGCACTTTTGGCACGTGTTGACAGCGGCTTTGAAATCGAAAAATAGATAAAAATGTGCTTGTTTTTAAAAGCAAAGCGGAATGAATATTTTCAACACTTGTGCATATATATGCATATGTATGTATAAATCGACTCCTCCAAACCATATTATGCTAAGTCTGATTAAGTCTAAGGTGACCTTAGCATGGTATCGTTTGGAGGCCTCGGTATGTGCATGCGCCCTTAAAGGTACTTTTCATTGCACCACAGATTTACATACATAAGAATATTTGTATTCTCCACATAATAGGTACACCAGCCGAGCAACTCGGTCACTGATGACGCAAACCGGTAATACAGATTTTAATGCGATTTAACTGGCATTGAAGCTGGCCAGACAAACACAGTTTTGCACTTAACTTGCCTGGCACACTGCATTAAAATGCAAATGTTGTTATTAACAGCAGCAACAAAGGCAATAACAATTGGAAGATAATTCCCCATGAAACGTTGACCACAAACTTTAAGGGACAAAATATGCGTGTTGCAAGGATAGCATAGCACAAACATAATGCAATTTATTTAGCTTCAGCAACACCACAGGCAATCGCAATGTATTTACGAGAACATTTTTGAAGAGCTTTTAGCAAAAATTACAAATGAAAAACTGAATTATGCAGCTGTTAGATAATAATAGGAAGAAAGGTATAAATACCAGTGCAACCTATATAAATAAATTTTAAAATGTTTTGCATAAAAAATAACTCGTACCAAGGAGCATGAATATTAGTTAGTCCCAAAANCATATATAAATAAATTTTAAAATGTTTTACATAAAAAATAACTCGTACCAAGGAGCATGAATATTAGTTAGTCCCAAAAACGTTTAAAAGTAAAAAAAAGCCACAAACAAAAATTCAGCCCAACCCATTATTTAAATATACCCGAATTGAGGCTAAAATAACGCCACAGCGAAAATGCAAATTACGCAAGCAAACAAATTAGAAATAAAAGAAATTTTAAGAGCATAACATTACAACCGCAAAAAGGCAAAAGGAGGCGTTAAGCCAAAATGTCTTCAAAATTAGCGTAGTTGCCAAAAAAATGTTCCTTTTAGGAGTTTCATGCTCACATGCATTAATACATGTAGGTATGTACACATATGTATGCGTCTTAGGGCGGAGTAATTTTTTCGAAGAAAAATTTTCGAGGAAATTGTATAGCAAATTCAAATTCTACGATTAATTCTAAGCAAAAATGGCAAACAAACTAAATACCAAAAATAATGTTTGACTCTCCCAATTTTCAAAAGAACAAACAGTATATCGTAACATTTCTGGCGGAAATTTATTTTTCATTGTACCAAAAAATTACATATTCTATTTTCTCGGTTTGGTGAATTAGTTTCCTACATATGAAAAAACATACAATTTTGTAAATGAAAAATTAATTTCCTTCAGAAAAAGTTATAATACACTATATATGTAACACTTCTATATTGGCAGTAAGCCAGCTTCTCAATGTGTAAGCATTTCAATATAGGAGTATTACATAT
>NW_016161786.1:0-48492 GCF_001687245.7 Rhagoletis zephyria | reverse complement strand
CGGCTGCTCAAATTCTAAATACTAGCGCAGAATTGGTGAACAAACTCAACCTGTGGATAACGAATTCACAGCGTTTCCTCAATCACACACTGAAAGCGTACATGGATCACTACCAAGATTTCGTACAGCCGTTGCAGTACTCCATCGACAAGTTGCGCTACGGCTTTGATGGCCTGAAGTTAGTGCTCACACAAGCGGGTGCCAATATTTTACAGCTGGGCAGCTTAAAGGTATACACCAATTTGAACTCGCATGATAAACTTTCGCTTGCCTTAGCCAATATAGCACAGTTTCCGGCTATGCAGCACTTAATGGAAACCGATGTGAAGTTATCCGCGCGCGACGTGCTCCAGCAACGTTCGTTTATGAACACCGTAATGAAGCAACTGCCACACAGCGATCACAGCTACTTCCGGTTGCTCAAGGCAAAGCTCATCGAATTGCGCAACACCATTACCATTTCAAAGTACATAAATGAGCAGATCTTCGGTGAGCTGGACTACGTTTTCAATGTATCGAACCACATCTGGCAGGCTGAGGAAGAGCGCCGCCGCGCCATGAAGGCTGAGGAGGAAAATCTCTACGTGAATAAGACCAGATGCGCTGAGGAAGACGAGGAACTCTTGGAGCTGCAAGAAATCGAGTCGCACTTCCCGACCAATGTGGAAGAAGACTTCNGAACACCGTAATGAAGCAACTGCCACACAGCGATCACAGCTACTTCCGGTTGCTCAAGGCAAAGCTCATCGAATTGCGCAACACCATTACCATTTCAAAGTACATAAATGAGCAGATCTTCGGTGAGCTGGACTACGTTTTCAATGTATCGAACCACATCTGGCAGGCTGAGGAAGAGCGCCGCCGCGCCATGAAGGCTGAGGAGGAAAGCCTCTACGTGAATAAGACCAGATGCGCTGAGGAAGACGAGGAACTGTTGGAGCTGCAAGAAATCGAGTCGCACTTCCCGACCAATGTGGAAGAAGACTTTGGCGAATTCCTGATCGAAGCAACATTGGAAAAGGTGGTGAAACTGGATAAGAAGTCGAATTTGAAGTCACAATCGACGCAAGTGATACGCGATGAGGACTACACATTTCTTGCCACGCATTTCATTGAGTTAATGGAGCAGTATACGCGTGTATACTACCACAAGCCCGCGACTGCTGCTAGACACCATCTGGAGTTCATCGAACCATTTGAAGCGCGCATGCAGGCATTTGTGCCGCTATATGCGCACTACAAGCGCGGCTTAAATGATTGGCTCACTGAAGCGGCGTACAATAGCTGCACTTTTGCGCTGGCATTGCAACAGCAACAGCTTACTAACTCTAATTCTTCGCTGCTTGGAAGAAGTGCGCACGCTTACAATTACTACAAAGACTCCAACATACCAGAAATAATGGGCTGCCTTGACTTGTTGAAAGACATTGAAACGCATGCCGATGCGCAGCTGGCGTTGTACCCCGAGCATGCCAGCTTGATAGACATCAAACGTGTGATCGATAGGATACGCACATTGCCAGCTACAGCGCCGGTGGTGCGCTTCAATACCGGCTTTCAGCTGCTGCGACAAAAGCTCGCCCAATGGAACGAGGTGGCACACAAGGGCAATCACATGCGCCAGCAGGAAGTCGCTGTGGCTGAGTACGTGCAGCGTTGGATGAAGCTCGAGCTGCAATGTTGGCGCAATTGCTTGAATCAAACACAGCGGAAGATCGAAGCGAACGCACACAAATACTGGTTTTTCATCTACCAACTGCTGCAGGAGTATTTGCGCGAGCGTGCGCTGGATAGCTCTTACACTGATATAAGAACCACAGAAAAGCGTTTTGGCGACGGTGAATTGCTCGATGAGGCTGAAGTCGAGAAGAAGACAACTGCCAGCGCTGATGACATTGTGCGCATACTACGACAATTCGTAGAAGCAGCTAACTATGGCGATTTTCATGTGCGCTTACAATTTTTGCAAGCATTCGAACTTTATCTACACAATGTTGAACACTTAGCATTGCAGAGCACTTCCGTCGACGATGCGCGCATGCTAATTGCCGGTTTGCGCAATTTACAAATTTACTTCGCGCAATTTGCGCAAGAAATCGGAGAGAGCGCGGCAAGCATGCGCGCGCCCATCGAGAAGAAATTGAAGGAACTGGTGAAGATAGAAAGCTACAATAAGGATCTGTCCTACTTCAGCATGCGCAATAATGTGGCGCGCGTGCATCGCAATCTGAATACATTTTTAAAAGAATACCAGCAGCAATTGCAGCAGAAGATTACGCCAGTGTTCCAGCCCAAAGATGCCACCGTTAAGGATTACAATTTCGAAAATGATAAAGGGCGTGAACTGCGCTATGACACGCGCATCAAGTATTACCTGGTGGAAGTTAAAAATTTTGTGGCGCCACAAAAACTGGCCGAGAAATTCATTTTAGGCGAAGAAGCTGCTGTGGGTGTACCACCACTCGAAGGGAGCGAACAAAGCCTACTCAATAAGGTTGGTCGGCTCTTCAAAACCACGCGTAACGTAGTAAAGGAAACAGTTGGCAATGCCAGCTTTTCCAACCTAATCATTGCTTTGGACAGCGTGCTTTGCGAACAGCTGGAGCGTTGCGATGAGCTGCGCGCGCTCAGCGTGGACCGCAGCAAGGAGCGACCAAAGCAAGTTTTGGAAGCTAAGCAAATTTTACAGCAAAAACGCAAAGGACTGACCGATCTATTCAAAACGCTTACACAACTTGGATTGAGCTACAAGGCTGGACTGATGGAGTTGTCATTGCGTACCGATTTCGACGAGTTTACGCTGCCGCCGTTCTGCATTAAGACCATGCTTGGCGCGCGCAACGATAAGCGCCTGCACACAAACGTGCAGCACCTGAACGAAAACGTGGATCGATACTACGCGAAATGCCAATTCAAATTAAGATTGTTGCAGAATATTATGTTGGCGCCGCTGTCCGAGTTGGGTCCGCCCAATATAGAGCGAATAAAGGGCTTTGCAGTGGACATGTTCCTTCTGGTGCAGAACCAGAGGCGTCTGCTCGCGCATACTAGCAAGCAAATTTACGATTTGGACATACTAATGCAGGATATTAAAGAGATCTTTGATGTGTGCTCTGTCTCGGTGAAGACCGTGGAAGGCTTGGCATTCAGAGAAGCGCGCGACTCGTATCTGGCCTTGCGTGAGTCCATCTCTCGCATGCGTTATGTGATGGAGCAATTTAGCCTACTGCTGACGTGCGCGCCATCTGGCGATAGCGAAGCAAATACTGTGCTGACGCATAGTGAAAACCGCCTATTGCAAAACTCTGCCTACTTCAATGCAATCAACGACAACTGTGATGATGTCATCAAAACAGCAAAGGCCACCCTCGCTAATATGCTGAGCCACGACAAGGAATTCTTGGCTGTCACTAAGGTGGCAGAGTACAGAGCAACACACGATAAACTGCGTCAGACGCTGGAGCAAATTGTCAGCAGTTTGAGAAGTGGCGCGGGCGACCCGCTGCCAATTGCCAAACCCATTGTAGAATTGCTTGATTTCGTTGAGTCGTGCAGCAAATGTGTATCATCGCCAAATGAATTAACGCCCTCAATCGAATTGGATAATTTAGATGCCGTCCTCGAAAGTATTTTGCACGCTGTGCTAATGGCTTTGCAGAAGCTTTACAAAAAGTACACAGAGGCGACCACTACGCCCACAGAGGAATCGCTCTCGCCAAGCAAGGCGCGAAATGAGCTCGAGTTGCAGGAGAAGCATTTGAAGGAGCAGGTGCACGCGGCGCTGGAGTCCGATTGGCAAACGCTGAATATTGTTAGTATTGTCGAGCAGCTGTCTAACGTGCTGCTCGCTCTCAAGCACGCCACACCATCCCAGTCGAAATTGGGTTGCGCGCGCAAACTCACCACGCTCATACCAATATTGGAGCAATACTATTTGTTGGCAGAATACTATCTCTTCCAGCAGCTGGGCGCGCACAAAGTATCGGCGAAAATGCTCTCGGTCATGTTAACGGTGTTTGTGGAGATCGGCAGCAAAGGATTTTGTGTGCCACCCGACCTAATGCAAGATGAAGAGGGTCAAGCGAAAGAGCAGAAAGAAGGTGAAGGTTTCGGTCTGGAAGACGGCACAGGTGAAAATGATGCCTCAGACAGAATTGAGTCTGAGGACCAGCTGGACGATGCGAAACGGCCTGAAGATCGAAAAGCGGAGGAGGGCAAACAGCCAGAAGATTGCAAGCAGGACAAAGGCATTGAAATGAGTGAGGACTTTGATGCAAATATGCAGGATATAGAAAAGCCAGAAGAGGATGATAGTGGTGAGTCGGAAGATGATGACGAATTGGACAAGCAAATGGGTGAGACGGGGGAGGAGGCAGATAAGTTGGACGACCAGATATGGGGCGACGACGAAGAGAAAAACGAGGAAGAGGAAGAAGAGAATGAACAAGAAGAGGATCAAGGAAAGGGCACTAAGGACGAGAAGGACACGCACAACGACTTGGATACGAAGAATGATGCCGCCAATGAAAATGATCAGGAAAACGAAGGACTCGATGCGGCAGATGAGCCAACGAATGAAAAGCGGAAACAACAAGAGAAAGATATTGACAATATGAAGGAACCTGAAGTGGAGAAGACCAAGCCAACCCCCACCACAATGAACTGGAGGAGCCACCGAACCGGAGGAAATGGATTTGGGCGATATGAATGCGGATGATGAGAAAGAAGATGGCAACGACGAGCGCGAGGGTGAGGAGAATCCTTTTGACATTGATAAAATGAAGGAGAATATGCAGGTGTTAGACGAACAAAGTAAAGAAGATGAAGAAGAGTCAAAAGAGGAGGCGAATGAAAACGAACCGAATGTAGACGACAGTGACTCGGAGGATGGCGATGGCGACACCGAATTGCGCAAGGACGAGAACAAAGAAGATGAAGAAAGCAGAAGATGAAGACGGTAAAGAAGAACAGGAAGAGGCGAAGCCGAAACGCAGACACGGGCCGAGCAAGAGCCTGAGGCGCCGCCGGTGGATAAGGAAGACGAAGAACAAGAGCATACCGAGAAGCCGGAAGAGTACGAGCAATCCAAGGACAAAATGAGTAAAGAAGAAAATGTGCAGTCCGTGCCGGAAACGGAAAAAAAGGCACCCCAGATCAAGTACAAAGTGAGAATAATGAGGACGTGAAGCAGGATCAAAAATTAGACGAGCAAGAAACCGGCGAAGAGAAGGATGGGTTGGACAGGCAGAAAATGACGTACGTTTTTTGGGAAACTTCGATAGGCATATTCATGAAAACTTTATTTTCCTTATAGACCAACGACGGTGGGCACCAAGGCATTGCTGAGACCAAGGAGAAAGTGGCACAGGACGACAGCGTTAAAGAGCAAAAGACGCAAGAGAAGCGTAAACAAGGCAAAACTAATGAGGAACGCACACTGGGTAAGTTAGATTTTGTTGTTGTAGCTGTACGTAACAACCCCCTAATTGGCATTTAGAGGTGTCCCATTCGACTACTACAGTAGAATATACTTAAAGTGTGGTTTGCTCCAAAGCTCCTCTGGTTTTAGATGGGTGCTGTATATTGATAATAGACAGTCGTCAGTGATCTCCTAATCTATCCTGGCTCTGCACAAGTTGATCCGGCCGTGTTTTTGTTGTTGTAAGAGCATAAAAAATTTTGGGAAGTGATGCTGTAGTGACAGTCCCCGATCACATATAAAACTGGGTTGTTCCAGTTACGTAAATCCGACTATCGTGGGATAGTTCGGTCGTACCGTAGATGAGCTTGTGTTGATCTGGTCTAGCGGGGTAATCTAATTTCGTCGGCGGAGCTGCGAGTACTATGTTGCAGCTGCAACCCGATTCATCGACGCATAGCTGTGCTTAGCAATGTCTCCTTCGGGTAGCTTAGGTGTCTTACCTGCCGCGGGTGTGTTGCTCTTCCTGTCTGAATGGGGTGTTGGCTTGGCTGTTTATACAGAATCAAAATGTTTTTCCTTGCCGGAAGCAGCTCAGCTTCATTGTGATGTTATGAGTAGGCATCCAGAGGAGTTGCGCAGAACAAAACTTTTTCGCTTCTCCGGGTGTTGACGCCAAGCGATTGGAGGACCTAGTTTCTGCTGCGGATTTTTTCGCCCATTCTCGTAGTGTGAGCCTAGAAGGACAGGACGTTTAGATTCATAGGGTCAAAATTCTAGCTCTATCGATCTTAGATAACGTTCCGTGCGGAAGCGTTTAAGATCACTGAGTTAGCTGTTTATCTGTGTTCCGAGCTCATCAATATTATGTCTGATGGCCATAATAGAGCAGTTATCGGCATATGAGACACATGACACCGCCTGGGTCGCTTGTGGAAGTTTGGCGAAGTAAGTGATATTTGGTTTCCATCGTTTTGTGTGACCTGGTAGTGATGACTATGCGATATCCTTAACTATCGTGCCGTGGTTCAACGTGTTAAAGGCAGGTTTGACAGATCCAGCGCCACAGGTACATTGCGGGCTCGGGGTCTTTTCTGGATGAGTCCATCTGATTTCTGCGGGGCAATTGCGAAATCCATGCGGATGTGAGACTAGGCTCAAGTGTCCGGTAATTGAGGGAAAGAGTAGTGCCTCGAGTAGCTTAGGACTCACTTTATCTCTCTTTCGTACTTCTGTAATGAACTGTGCATTTATGGGTAGGTTGAAAATTGCGATGAGATACTCAGTTCCATTGTAGTTGCTGAAGCAGGACGGTTTGGCTTTAAACTGTCTGTACCTCCAGATGTGTGAATGTTATCGACGGTTAACTTGGACGGATCCTGTGAGCTTTTCGGAGCATGCTGCGACTGACCTGTCCTTTTTAAGGTGCTCAATGAAACGTCGACGGTACGTTCACGTGCCCTTAGTGAGGTCCGGGTGTGTTTTGTCGCCGAAGCTATGGCCGCTCGGGGTTGCCAAGCACTTGACAGTCACCCCTAAATTTAAGGCTCCGTATTTCGTAACTCGTTGGTGTCCGAATTGAGTTCCTTTAAAAAATAAGATCGTCGTGATTGGTACATTCGGTCGGGTCACACTTGTCTTTGAGTTCGGCCACGTCAGTAGGCAATATCTGGAAATTTTTTTGTATGCGACCCACCGGAATAAAGCTGGCGGTCTTCAGTGGCGTAATTAGGATGTGGATAAGGGGATGGATCCCCATGAAAATTAAAAATGAGTAACAAATTCCATTTGAATTATTCTACCGAAAAATGTTACCTTCTCAGTGCCCTCTACGCCCAAATACTTAGGAGAGCGCAATGAAAAGGCAACATTTTTTTATAGAAAAGAAAACGCCATTATTAACTAACTTAAATAAAACTTAGATCTTACCAAAAACACTATTTTTCTAAGGCGAAGCGGAGCAGAACAAAATAAAACAGCTGAAAACAATAGATAAAATGAAGGAGCAGCAACAAAAAGAAGACGAAGAAATCGAAGACGACCACGAAGCAGATTCCGAAGAGTTCCAGCACGTAAAAGATCCTAAGAACAGCGATAAAACAACGCTTGACAATGCCACGGAAGAGCAGTCAAAGCAGATTAGGCATCAAGAGGATGAAGAGAAGCCAGATGCTGAGAACGAGGATGCAGAGAACAATGAGGGCCTACAGGAAGAGGACGAAGAGGAAACAGTTAAGTCACCCGAAGAGGAACAGGATCCCGAAGAGATGAGCGCCGAGAAGTTTGACAAAAAATCAGATAAGCCTTCGAAGACTGAACGTATTAAGGATCGCACTGAGGCGCCTGAAGAAATGGAAGTTGAAGGTGAAGTTGTGCAAACCATGACGGCGACGCGTAGTGATGATACTTCGGCACATTGCAAGTATGTATTTTAAATATAGCCGCTTTTGCCATAATTACGTTAATACTAAATACTTGGTGGCATATTTCAGCAAAGAGATACTCTTGGAGAACCTAACGCGAAGTGAAGAATTAAGCACAGCTGAACTGCTGGAAATGCGCAGGGCGTATCAACAGCAATTAACGGCTAATAAGACCGTAAGTTTTCGATTTATTTATCGCGCATACTCGCTTACTATTAAAACCTATTAACCAAATTCTTTTTAGGCTCTTCCAATGCACGAGGATTACGAAACGTGGCAAACTATATCGAATCGCATGGCGCAAAATGCACGCGAACTGTGCGAACAACTGCGTCTCATTTTGGAACCCACCAAGTGTACACGTCTAAAAGGCGATTATCGCACCGGCCGTCGCATCAATATGAAGAAGATAATACCCTATATAGCATCACAGTTTCGCAAAGATAAAATATGGTTGCGTCGTACGAAAGCAGCACAACGTGACTATAAAATCACAATAGCCATCGACGATTCCAAGTCGATGCATCATAACAATTCGAAAACACTAACGCTCGAGGCAATCTCGTTAGTTTCGCAAGCGCTAACGTTGCTTGAAAGCGGTCGTTTGAGTATTGTGTCATTCGGTGAATCACCACAAATTATACTCAATCACACAGAACAATTCGATGGACCCAAATTGGTGAATGCACTTAATTTTGCGCAGGATAAGACAAAAATCGCTGAACTACTCGATTTTGTGCGTACGGCAAACATGGAAGAGGGTGCACTGGGCACGGACAATGGTCTATTCGAAAATTTATTGCTGGTACTGAGTGATGGTCGTAATATATTCAGCGAGGGGCGTGTTAAGGTAGGTTGTGAGAAAACTTTTTTGGTAAATGTGGAATTAAAAATTTATTTCCATTTAGGTGCGAAACGCAATCAAGTTGGCGCGCATGCAACGCATATTCTTAGTGTATATAATAATTGATAATCCAGATAATAAGGTTGGTGTTGTGCGACTGTTTTTTTAGCTTTCGGAAAAAAGCAAACATTATTTTACTTTTTTATTTCAGGACTCAATACTGGACATACAAACCATGGAGATGCTACCTGACAAACGCATTACTATTAAATCTTATTTGGAAGATTTCCCATTCCCATATTATGTGATTGTACGCGATTTGAATCAACTACCTTTGGTGCTGAGTGAGGCTATGCGTCAATGGTTCGAATTGGTGAACAGTGAAATGTGAAGCAGCTGCTCCACCGGTCAGATATTTAATAAGTTTTATGAAAGCAAGTTATTTGCATAGCAAAAATAATCGTTTGAATTATATGTATATCATTGTTTGGTTTTTTTTTGAAAGCGAAAGAACTGTTGCATTTATGTTAGAATGTTTGAATTGTATCAAATATAAATTTATTTAAGATTTCAAGTGAATCTGTGACGTTAAACATGCTTTGCAATTTACATACATATGTTGCACATTATTTTTTGCTTGTTCATGAACAATTAATTAGGAATCATAATACATTTTTTCTTATTAAATTAACTAAACCATAAATTTTTGCACAACAAATTTGGTAAAAATTGGAAATTTATATCAATTCGATTTGCAAATCAAATAGACTCTCTGCTTGATTTAGACTTTGTCTAAACAATTGAGCATGCTGCCAAGCGACATCACCTTTGCCACCCGACAAAACAGCCTTGATTTGAAATACTGAAGCGCCAACAATGTTTGCATTACCATTGTCAGCAATCACATTCACTTCAATTTGACCTTCGCCAAAAGTTTTGCGCTCGAAACGCAATTTGTATGACTTAATTCTCAAACCAGATTTACTGAAGTCGAATTTCCAAACGATTTCACCTTGCTCAGCACCTTCTGAAATGAAATAAAAAAAATTAAATTGGAGTAAATGGAGACAAAAATTCCTACAAGTCCTAACCTTCTCGTGCTAAGTAAGCCATTTTCCAATCACGCTCGACCTTGCGGAAAATGTTTCTGGATGAAAATTGTGCGCTTTGCCAAGTCTTGTACGTCTGCAGAATTTTTAATTCCGAGGTACCAGCTAAGATGCAAGAGATACAATTAGTCGGGCATTCCATAGAAAATATAAATATTATGCTCACCTTTAAGATAACGCTCGTAGATATCTTTGGCACAGCTGTAACGCATATTAAATTTCTTAGCGCTAATTTCGTCGTCGTTGAGAGTGAAAACAAAGATCTACATTTGAAAGAATCAAAGTAAGAATTAAAACCAAATTCGCATGAGGTATTCGTCATCAAATGAAAGAATTATTCTCATAATTCATAAAGAAAACAGTTGTATTAAATTAGCCATTTCCGATTCGCCATTTCTCTGCTCGTTTAGGGTCCAAAATTTGTTAGACAGCAGAGCGTAGGGCTCGTTTAAATCAATGCTTCGGATTAAATGCAGATGTTCGATTCTCAGCTTACTATGAGGTTGGCGAATCAAAAGCGTCTATTGTGTTTTATACAACATAATTTGTTCACTCGAAATTTGTCAAAAGAACTGATTTGTAAGATTTCTTACATTGTTGAACGTGTGTTCACCTCGTGATTGGCGCCAAGCCAAGCTACCTGAGCTACGCCCTTTAAGTTCACTCTCTGTTGGTTGTCTGTAATTTAACCAAAATTAAGTGTTTCGACGTTAACTGTAATAAAATAAAAGCTCACCGCTCCACCGTGAGTTCGAATAGCTCTAACAATGTACGTAGGCTCAGCGCCTTTTTGCGTTCGACACTAAAGCCTAACTGCCGTTTTTTGCGTATACCTAAAATTGCTGCAATCAAATCGGTCTCGCTGCAAAGTCGTCTAGCCTGCAACGTTTCTTTATGATTGTTCACATAACGCCACGTTACATCCTGTATATCTCACAAGAGTAAGCTATCACGTAGTCTATTGGCCGCTTCCAACCATGCTGATACATAAGCGGCGAGTCCACTACATTGTCGGAGGGATCAACATGTAACCAACGCATTTGACTTTCTGAATAAACCTGTAAAAATTAGTCGATAGTTTAGTCAGTCGAATGTGATCATTTGAACTGTTTGCTCTCCGCACCTCAGTCCATACATGATCGAAACGCGACAAAACAAGCCGTGCATCGTAATCCAAACAACGAGCACAGGAACGTAAAGCAATTCGCATACTCTCCACATCGTCCTTTCCGCGATACCAACAGCTGCGCCACATCATTGTAACGATAAAATTTTGTCTCCTGGCCGCAACAAAAGCTAACCTCGACGCGCAGATCGCCTTCGGTTTGCGTTCGTCGTAACTTGCTTTCTTCGCTACCACAGACGCGACAAGGCGTATTATTGACCCATTCAAAGAATTCTGTGTTGAACCAGTTGCACAGTTCGACCACAATTAGATCCCTTATGCATGGTTCCTTCTCGTTACATTTTCCGGCATTGATCTGTGTTTGAATAGCGAGCAGTTTTTCACTAGCTTTATGTGTTAAGTCATCTATGGGAATGAGTGCACGTCCAGCGGATACTAGCTTTTCATCTTCATACTGCATGACAGAATCTGATTGCAACTCCAAAGCTTGCAGGAAAGCATTATTTAAACGCTGAAGTTATATTATTATACGCAGAAAGAAAAAAGGGAAACATTACTAGTCGATAGAGATATAAAAATTTAGATACGGCACTAACCAGTATACGCGGAAACTGAATGCGTTGCTTATATGGAACGGACACTGTGATAGGTGCAGGCAATGGCTCCGTTTGGGGCAATTGCTCTTTGCTTTTATTTGAAAATGCAGCCATTTCATGTCCATTCACTTTTGTGGTTTCCTCTACTAATTTACCTGAAAATAGAAAATTGTGTAATATTATAAGTTGTAGGTGGACTTAATTTCTGTAATTGATTTTACCTCTAGCTGTCGGAGTTGTATTTTTAAGCCACGCTTCACGTCGTTCGCGCAAAACGTCTCTATATTGTTGAATCCGCTGCAGAGGCACCTCCTGTGGCAGCGTGTATTCTGTGTCGTTGTTTTTAAAACCTATAGCATTTAGCAACTGCGCAATGCCTGCCACTGAGAGTAATTTCTCCTTTATTGTTTTATTCTCAAGACGTATGCTGCGGTATTTAGCATTAGCTGGCTCGCTAAGTACATTTTCCAAGAGCACGATTAAAATGCGAGTCGCTTCGAGATAAACATCTTTGGAATTTTTTAATGATTGTGACAGTTGCATTTGAGAAGATGACGCAGCGGCACCAGTTGAATGGGTAATGGTTGAGGTAAGTGAGGTTGCAGTAGCGGTGGAGGTAGATGCTGTGACGGCGGCGGGTGGGATGTCTATTGCGTTGGGCTCAATAGAGCGTATACAGTCGAAATTCACTTCAGACATATTTCGTTTTGCTTCGCGGACGACGACCGCGCGTAATATGATGGAAAGAACCACAAATTTGTTGTCCTCCGTATTTGTTTTTACACTAAACTAAAGTTCGCACAAGCACTCTATTTTTGTGGAGAATTCGATGAACGAAAATGTATTTACGTATATAATATATATATTTGTGTAATATATATATTTTTTTAGTAGCCACGAGTCAAGAAAAACGCTTTGTTACGTGTTAAGATTTAGATCGCGGGCCAGACGTGAAAGCGAATGTACAAAAATCAACACACACCAAAATTTAAATGACAGTAGAACAAAAACAAAGATGAATCAGCTGTTTTTTTATTTTGCTCGTGATTGTTAACTAATTTTTGCCATTCCACAAATTTTCGTTATTTTTTTTTTGACATTTCTCTTGAGACAACTTTCTTTGTTTTGGGATCAAAAGTGCCCTGGCGGGAGAATACCCATTAAACATTTAGGTTTAAGCTCAACTTGAGGTTAAGTTGAGAACTAAAGTATTTCTATGTATCTCCAACGTTATTTCTCAACAGTACCTCAAGTGGAAGACCATAGCGTTCTCAACAAAAAGGGCATTTTTCTTTTTGAAAAAAAGAATGTTTCTCAAGTTGAGAAAATGCTAGTTTCAAATATTTTTTTAGTGTTTATTGGGAAAGCTTAGTTTTCACCTCTTAAAAAATGGTAAATTGGCATTTAGGGGATTCCCTTAAACTCGTAAAGTCTTAAGAGCGAAATACACCACACAAGCGGTTTGACAAACCAAGCGAAATTTCCCTTTGCTTCAAGCCATTTGTGCTGTGTATGGGGGTGTTTGAAGGTTTGACNAAAACGATGTAAGTTTACGAGGCTTTTACGAGTTTAAGGGAAGAACCCTAATAATTTTGTTATATTCCCTACAAGAAAAGGACTTTTTTTCTGACCTCTTCACTAACACACTAAAATATACACCAATATACAGAAAAACATTTGTAAAAATAACCTTAGGAAATACAATAAGTAGACAAGAGACCTTCTAGCACTGCTGGCAAAATCCCCATATGAGAAAGGGACGCATGGTCACATCTACACAAAAGAACTGGTCAGGTTTTTCATATAACCCCCGAATTTTTGATGAGGAAATTGCAGCCTTATTGCATGAGCACTGACCGTCAGTGACCGGCCATTTGCCAGTAAGATTTCTTGTAGGGTTGACATCAATATTATTGAACTATTTGGTTGAAGCGCGCGCGCCAAGATTGTGTCAAAATAATTAAATTTGCTGGCAACACCAAACATAACTTGACAATTAAAAAAAAGTGACAGTGATTTTGTTGTGGTTATCATTTTTCTGTTTCTGATCTAAATCGCCATAAAAGTATAGTTCTCAGTGAAATTAAATACTCTTTTAGCATACATTTTGTTAATTATAGCTTATTGAAGTACTTTTCACTTTAAGCAAGTCAAAAAGCAGTCGTTGTGAAGCAAATATTTTGTGAATGAATCTGTCATTTTCAAGGACAAACCAGGACATAAAGAAGCCACACTAGGAGGCAGTGAATATTTTTAAATCTATGAACTTTACCATTTGTAACACTAGGAGGCAGTGAATATTTTTAAATCTATGAACTTTACCATTTGTCCAAATTTGGCTCTAACATATCACTAATTTGGAGTGGTGGCTGGCGAAATCACACATTTGGATTGAACGCCTTGGCTGACGAAGGAAATAAGTACACGGCTCATGAGATATGCGCGGAATTGAAGGCAAAGTTGTGGTGTTGGGTTCCCGAGGTAAACAAATAATGTACTCATGATTCATTTTAATATTACAAGCCCTTATATCAAGATGCGTTTATTTTAATCTAAGCCCCATTCACCTTGGTTAAAAAGAAAACGCGACTCATATGTACGTATGTACATATGTAGTTGTAAAAATGCTGCAACCACATGAAAAAAGTGTATTGCGTTTTAAGGCTATTCAAAATTCTACGCGAGGCACCGTAAATAATGAAACTGGCATGGTTAATCAACAGCAAATGTCGCAGTAAAATGCCTGTCTATATAATTTCTATTTTTATGTAAAAGCAGATAAAATAATCCACTTACATATATTAATATACAAAATGGGTTCAACTTTGTATGAGACATACATTTGCATTGTATTCCGCTAGCTTATAAACTTATCAAGCATTCTACCTACTATAGTTGCCCTGTGCCCGGCCTTTGTTTACTTTTTATGTCTATTGGTTATAGAAAACATTCACTTATTTACGTACATACATGTGTGCATATGTAAGTAAGTATGTACATGTGCTACCCATTTGTTTATGCAAATACATATGTATTTACGAACATACATACATTTTTGTATGATAGTTGCATATTTTTGTAGATAAGAATACATAGCATGTACATACATACATAGTTTCGAAAATTCAAGAAATTATAAAATTTGCAGTTGAGTATAGAATTTACAAAACGCATACATATGTCCATATTTGCATTTATAAAAAAAAAACTAAGTTTGGTAAATCCACATGTGCATATTAAAAGTCCCCGCCTGAATTTATTCATTTCACTGTTATCGAATCGGTGGGGAATTCTTTCAGAAAATCCCCAGATNCTAAGTTTAGTAAATCCACATGTGCATATTAAAAGTCCCCGCCTGAATTTATTAATTTCACTGTTATCGAATCGGTGGGGAATTCTTTCAGAAAATCCCCAGATTGCAGCAGACTTAAACATATAATTGTTATATCTATGTTTACTAAATACAAGTTTCATTAACTGAAAACAAATCTCCTTTTTTACAGGAGTTGGCAAAACGCGTTTGGTCACATCGTATATAAAGAATACATTGCACAAAGATATTGGCCCAACGATAGCTGCATCATTTTTTACATGCAAAGTAATGCTAGACGATGTAAAAATCAAATTGCAAGTAAGTGACAAAATAATAGGGGTACTCTCGGAGTCTTGCACAGCCATTGCACAGTGTACGGTTTGCACGGATTGAACGGGAAAAACCGGTTTGCTATGGGACAGCTTTGCAAACCGTGCAATCCGTACACCGTGCAAGACTGTGAGAATACCCTATCATAAACATTTTAGGGCTTCTCTCCAATCGCTTATTTATTTATGTCTTGGAACTGAAATGGTTCATCGTTGATTCATAGGTGTAAGAAAATGCACAACTGCATCTAATCGCACGTCCCACGATTGTTTACACAGGTGTCGTGAATTTTAATGAAGTACGTTTGTATAGTTTTAAAATATAAAACAGCTTATCGCTACAGCTCATTCTTGTTCGAAATACATGCACATTATTTTTTAGTATT
Source organism: Rhagoletis zephyria (assembly GCF_001687245.7). NCBI lineage: Eukaryota > Metazoa > Arthropoda > Insecta > Diptera > Tephritidae > Rhagoletis > Rhagoletis zephyria. The sequence goes on along the minus strand of NW_016161786.1, from coordinate 32,947 downwards.
TTCCAGAAAAGAGTTAAAAAGTTGATTGTACTAACTTGTCTATAGGCATAGATCTTAATTCAGTTCTTAGGAATTGCCTAGATCCATAAAATTTAGACACATATGTATGAGTTGTTAAAAAAAATGGTGGGCGGTTGAATGCCCACAAAAATATGCAACGGTTAAGGACTTTTGGGCGTCAGCAGAGAAAGCTACAGGCTCGTTTAAAACTGTGCTAAGGGCTGTTAAGAGCGTGTCAGACGTGCGGTTGCAAGATGTGACTGCAATAGAGAGATCGCAAATCGATTTCGGAAATATATTTGAACTTGCTCGTGTTGCACTAGTAATCTGCAATTCGCCTTCCCGAAATAAAAAACCTCCTTCGAAAGACTTGTACTTTGCATGCAAGGTGTGAATGCGCATGCAACTGCTTTCTGAAATTGCTCAATTTAACAGGTTTTTCGAAATATATTGCATTGCCATGTCTGACAGGCTCTTTACTGAATAACCTTCATAAGTAGTAACGTTACTATACTTTACGTCGCTTCATTTTAATTAAATATACATATGAATGTATGAAAGTAAAATTAATGCCTTTTCTTCCTTTTTCGTTTAGATCTGGGATACAGCTGGACAAGAGCGCTTCAAAGCCGTTGNTGCTCAATTTAACAGGTTTTTCGAAATATATTGCATTGCCACGTCTGACAGGCTCTTTACTGAATAACCTTCATAAGTAGTAATGTTACTATACTTTACGTCGCTTCATTTTAATTAAATATACATATGAATGTATGAAAATAAAATTAAAGCCCTTTCTTCCTTTTTTCGTTTCGTTTAGATCTGGGATACAGCTGGACAAGAGCGCTTCAAAGCCGTTGCGCCAATGTATTATCGTAACGCTAACGCAGCCATTTTGGTTTTCGATTTGTCACAGCATAAAACTTTTCGCGAAATCAAATCTTGGATACAGGAGCTACATCGTAACGTTCAGGAACCTATGGTACTTACACTTGTCGGTAATAAACTTGATTTGCTTGCTCATCGCACAGTTACGCACGATGAAGCCTATCTGTTTGCCTCATCAATCGGTGCCACCTATTTTGAGGCTTCAGCTGAAACTGATCAAGGACTCGAACAGGTATTTCTCTCCACTGCACTTGGTCTTGTGCGGTTGGCAGATGAGGGTAAAAGTCGTTCGTTACGTCAATTCAATTCGTGTGACTCTATATCTGCCTACACAAACAACAATACTGCCTTAAGTCATACCTCCGCGGCGTTGTCGGCGAAAAATGCCAATGCAGCTTTTCGCTTACCATACGTACACATTGGCATACCGGTGGATGGTGATGATGAGCGTAAAGTGACGGGTGTGGGAAGACTCGAGACACCATCGTGGAGCATTGAACATATCGCTTTGGGTGAAGCTGAGCCCACCAGTTGGTGTTGGTAATGTATGCAGATATTAAAAAGCTTCAATTGGGGTATTTATTATGGGGCAACATCAAAAAAGTGATTCACTGATGTAAAAACTCAGAATTAAAATGTTAGCGCATTTAGTTTATTACATGATTGTAAATGCAATGTACATATAAAATGCTGTTGAACTGTGGAACAAAAAGCAATTATAAAAGATATTTAAATTACGATCATAAGCTTTTGTAAATAAGCGCCGTTTGCAATTAGTGGCCATTTTCGTGAAAAATCTCTAAAATCCCTGACTCAAAAATAGCTGATAAGCTGCGCTACTTCCGACTTTTGTACTGATATTTAATATAAGCGCATACGTATAAGTCCATTGTGCATGCAATTGCTATTTACTCGAAAGCAATTGTCTTTAAATAATAATTTATTCTTGTTATAAATAATTAACAATTTGAAGAATTGTAGTTTTAGCAGTAATTATTTACTTACCGTTTGCTTGGAGACGCTTTTGTTAATAGCTTTATTAAATATTAAAATTTTCTTTCAAATAACAATATGTGTACGTTTATCAAATCAAAAACATGTACAAAATAACAACAAAGTATATTGTAGTAGCACTAACCATCGTCACAATGAAAACAGACGAGGAATGAAACTCATATTTTAATATTTCCATACAAACATTTATGTATATACATATAGGGGTATATAAAGAGATGCAAATATATATATATATAAGTATATGTATATATGAAGTTGATAATATACATACAAAAAGCATTGAAGCCAAATAGTAGTTGCTGTTTTATTTAAGCAAGGTGTGGGAAATTACGAGTAAGTTAAATAAAATTTTTAAATAAACTGTAGTTGTAAACTAAATATGTTATTTGGTTCTTCTTGTTTTGCGCTGTAGCCGCCTTTGCGGTTTTAGCTGGTCCAATAAAGCACGCAAGTAAGACCAATAACTTCGCCACATGGCTTTTCTCCGCAGGCACGCTCCTCTAATCCTCTGCTACTACCAGCGAGTAATGCGTTGCGTACTTTTAGGGTTGTAGAGTTTGATTGTGATTCGTGACATGACCAAGCTGTACGCTGCTTTATGTCTATTCGTGGTAAAGCTCATCGTTCCGTCGTCGTAGAAATAATGCGGCCTAAAAACAACAAGACCCCCGGAACCGACAGAATACCGGCTGAGTTGTTGAAAGCCGGCGACCAAGAGCTGGAAGGGCGCATGCACCAGCTGTTAAGCTAAATTTAGTCTGGTACATGGATAGATGTCCAAAGATCAGAATCTCAGTGCACTTTGGCCAATCCACAAAATGGGAAATCCGGCAGTTTGCGCCAATTACCGTGGGATAATTGTTGGCCTTCATGAACCAAGTGATTGGACGTAATCAGTGCGTTGTTGTTGTAGCGTAAAACTTAGCCCTACCTAAATCGTAAAGTCCTTCAGTCGTTGTCGTCAAGCCCAACTAACGGTAGTGTCAGGAAACGTGCTGTTTCGACAGACTAGAGGGAGAGGCGGGTTATTTGAGTTGGGTTGAGTCTGCTCGTGAATAGGTGGTTGTGGTCGTAGGGGAATCTCCACATGTTGGACACTCATTTGCTATGTAGGGGTCGGGGTCTGGACAGGTAGGAGTTGAGACGGCTGCAATATCCGCACCATAACTGGGCCAGAGTTGCGCGGGTCTCTCTCGGCAGTTGAAGCTCACTGTTGTCCGCAGGTGGTGATGGAACTCTTACGACGGAATTCACAGGAGAAAAGTGGGTGTAGGTGGTCACAGCCTTCCTGTGAATGCCCTTAATTGCCAGTCTGTCCAGTTCCGGGCCCAGTGGTTGATGTACTTTGTGTTGGACCGCGTTCCTCAGTTCGTGGATAGGCCTTTTTCAGTGCGTCTTCGGACCTCGCTAAATCTTGGGAGTCACGTTTGACAGCCTTTTCTCCTTCTCAGTGCACGCCTCGGGCACCTGTGAAAATCTGCAAGCCAGAAACAACTTCTTTGGCCGGCAGAACTGGGTGAGTCGACAAAGAGATCCTGCCCAGAATATACAAAACGACGACCTGGACGGCGGCCAACTACTCAGCGCCAGAATCGCCGGCAGAAACGAGTGATACGCAGTGAACACGGCTAAAGGCTGCCACCTCATGTCGGGTGGTGCCACAGGCTCAAGAGGTTCCTCACTCGACTGAACTCAGAGCTGGAAAACATCCGCCCAGCATGCGGCAAAGTTTCAACAACACTCAACATTTTTTCGCATGCGCCTCCAACCCGACGACTCTGACACCAGAAGCGCTATGGACTGCGCCTATCGACGTCGCCTGCTTCCTCGGAATCAGGCTTGCAGAGTCAGAGGATGAAGATGACTAAGGACGAAACTCCGGGGGTTGAGCACTGCTGCTACAACAACAACAACAACAACTATTTCCAACAGCAGCTTTTTTGAACTCGGTAGACAAGTAAAAAGCAGGAAGCTTTTGATAAAAATATTCTAAGCAAGACCTATGGCTTTTTTCGCGTGGCCAACGGTATCGGGTTCCATGACATGGACATATTAAAAATACGATTGCGATGGCTGGAAGTTGTTGTATGCATAGTTGATGATGCTAAGGGGAAAATATCGCTCGACTCTGCATCAATGAACGAATACTCGTACAATGGAGTGACGAAATGCAGATTGACCTGCCTACACTTGTTTGTGAATAACTGGCGTAATTTGGCAAAGAAGAGAGGCGATAGGCTTATTTATACAGAATTATTATACAGAAGAAGAAATTTCGAATTCATAATGTACGAGAATTTTGCTAAAATTTTTCATTCGGGTTGGAATTTTTTTTCGAAAAATATCCTTATGGCTCTTAGGCACGGTGCACATTAGAGCGATACAATACGCAATACGATAGGCGATGTGTTAAGCGAAACGATATGAAAGTGACATCGGCATGTTGAGTACGTGGGAATTGGCAGGAAGCGATGAAAACAAGTGCACAGTTGCACGACAACGACACTGCGGTGACATAATATCGCTTGTGTATCTGCCTAGCGACACGATTTGCTATCACACCGCATATGGTATCGCGTGTCGTATCGCTCTAATGTGCACCGTGCCTTATACTCTCCCGTCTAAAAATTTATCGCTTTTGCATTTAGTTATATCGCTAAATAAAAAAGCACCCCCACCCCACCCTTAAGTACGCTCATACTGCTTTATCTAAAAATGAAATCGAAATCTTAGTACGTGTATATACTAACCACAACGATGCTATGTACTTACATATACATAACTAACAAAAAAACTAGATGTCCCCCTCTAAATTGAGACCAGAAAACTTCTGTGTCCAACGTAAAAGAATAAAGACAAAATAGGGTGGGGGAAAATTTCTAGCTTTTGTCGCTTATACACACATAAATAGATACGTACAGTTACTCACGGAAATATTCGTTGGTTTAGTTTATTTATTTTTTTCTTGAAATATACCTCATTCTATAAAAAAAAAACATGTAGTTCAAGTTGCAGGCTTAAAAAAAAATGCGCAAAAATTCAGGTAATTTAAAAAAATGGCCCTCAAAATTTCAAACTTTTTGAGTACGCACTTTCGTAGACCATTAAATTTCAATATAATAAAATGCAAGTATCAAGTGCTTCGGACTTACCGTTGACTTTTGTCATTTTTTTCCGCTCACGGTATCGTCTGTTTTCTTCCAAAATTAATTTTTGCTACATTCATTTATATATTTTATGTTATAGAATGAGCTCAATTTTAAATAAAAATTAACGAAAAAGATTTAAAGTGGAAGACATTTGGAATGTCGTGAAAACAAAAACTAAACAACGTATACTTTTGCGAGTAACTGTATGTACAAACAAATATGCGTACTACGCTCACCGTGGCTGTGCTTGTCTGCCTTTATGGCGTTTCAAATAGTTCCAATTAAATTGGCATCAAGATTATCATAATACTTTCTTGTTTTATAACACAGTAAAAGACGACTTTGATATCTGCAAAACTCCATGTGACAATTTTAAATCGTGCGCCCGCAGCTACCGAACCTTAACTGAAGCAATTGAGATTTTACTTTTCATCTTAGATTTGCATAAAATACGCAGAAGAACAAACTCTGCGAAATTTGTAAAGTTAAACACACACACACACACACACACACATATATGCAGTACGAGTTAAGAGTTTTACTTATAAACTTTTAAGTAAAATTATTTAGAAAAGGATAAATGTACTTGTTTTATTTATTCTCGTTTATATTCAATGAGAGGAAAATTTGCTTAGTCCAAAAGCAGCACCGAAAATCCGTTAAGGCCCAAAATAGTACGAAATCTTTTAACAAAGATCGAGTCCCTCTGATTCGTGTGGAGTTTTGCTTGTCATTGAACAGGCAAAATATTGTTTTAAAATTTTTGCGAAATGCCTGCAGAAAATGGCGCTTAGAATTTTTTTCCAGCCCTTTAAAATTTTTAAAAAGGGAGCTAGCAACTTTTCACTCTAAGCTAGCGATATACATGTAACACATTTTCTGTAGTTATTTTTAATTTTTAACTGAACCAAGGTGCCATAATGCCAGTCATACGCAAGTAGCTAAATATGTGTGTATGTATGGAAATATGTAGCTTTGCAAGTTGTTCAACTATAATGCGGTAGCAGTTCCAAGTAATCTACGTTCATATCAAATTATGGTTAAAATGAAAACAATGACAAAGAAATCAGAAATATTTGCCGATAGCGTTGCTTGGCTAACTGACTGCTTACGCTTCGATGATCCACAGCGTTGATGCGAGATTGTTGACAATGCTGACAAACGGACAAAGCATATGAATATTAGACCGTATCACGATATATGGAGCAAAAAATAAATTAAAAAATTACAGGAAAAAAAAAAATATTTTGAAAAATTACAGCCGATTGCACCAGCAATTTAAATGGAAAACGATTTTTTATTTTCTGCCAAATTCCATATAAGATTAAAAAAATTAAAATTATTTTTCACCTAAATTGCTTTCGTGAAATTGGCTGTTAACAAAACATTTTGGTAAATTCTAAACTGGGCATAATTTGTTGAGCATCTACAAACTTGGAATGAAACTAAGAAACGGTGGATAAAATCTTATATATATGAAAGATGAATAAAAATAGACGGCAAAAAGTCGACAGCGATAATTAATGGTAAGTGGTTGACAAGCAAACTGAAAAGTGGAATGTGGCACTTTTTTTTGTGACTCGGTCTAATGTACATAAGGACATACATATGTATGCATATATGTATGAACCGCCAATGGCCATGGTGTTAAGTGACTGTATACGTGCGATGTTGCTGATGACAAGCAACGTCGATGAACTGCGTTTAATCGTCTTTACATATATATATTTATTGCAAGGATAACAACAACAGCGAGCATAAAGAATTCACTGGCTATCGCATCACTATAAGCGAGAGCAATATAATTTCCCTTTGCTATTGTGTTTAAAAGGATAAAGGGTACAATAATACTATAATAGTGATAAAAAAAATATATGTATGCATTTATATATATATATATATATATGTTTAGATGCGAAAGAAAATACATATGTATATGTATGTGTATGTGACTGCATAATAATTAAGTTAGTTGTTTGTTTGATCTTAATGAGATTGTTGACAAAAAAGACGCAAATCCGATTATTGTAATATAGTTATTGTTGCTACTTGCTAAATATTAAATATTGATGCCGGACAATATGCATGTATTATGTACTATACATATATTAACTATAGTTATTGGATTTTTTGTATTGTCCAATAAAGTGTTTGTCAATATTGCAAACAACATATTAAAGGTATCCTTAAATGTTTGAAAAGTTTTTGTTAAGCGCTGCAATTGGAAATCACTAAGTAGATATGTATTTATGTAAGTTTTCTATGGGGGAACGAGTACCTTTAACAACCCCTATGCTGAAACGGTCAATTGAATATTGCCTTGTAATTTTTTAGACTTTATTATACTTCGCTTTTGGGGTTGTTGATTGGGTAACAGAACACAGTTTTCAAAAATTCAAAATGTCGGTTCTAATATGGCGGTTGGATTAAAAAAAATGTCAGATTTCAATGAAATTTGATATGCAAACGTTCTTTGAGTCGCTGGTTACCAAACTGAAAGCTATTTTCGAAAATTCAAAATGGCGGTTCCAATGGATGGGTTTAAACAAATTTCAGATTTTCATTAAATTTGATATCCAAAAGTTTTCAGTTTTTAAAAACTCAAAGTGGCGGATCCAATATGGCGCTTGAATTTTTTTTTAAATTTTCAGATTTTTGTGAAATTTGATATAGGAAATTTCTTCGAATCACTGGTTACAAAACTAAAAACTCTTTTCGAAAATTCAAAATGGCGGATGGATTAAAAAAACTTTCATATTTTTCTCAAATTTGATATTGAAAGGTTTTTTGAGTCGCTTATTATAAAACTGAAATCAGTTTTTAAAAACTCAAAATGGCGGATCAGATATGATGCTTGGACTTTTTTAACAATTTCAGATTTTTTTGAAATTTGACATAGTTTTTCTTTGAGTCGCTGATTACAAAATTGAAAGCAGTTTGCCAAAATTCCTGTGTCGGAAGTAGAGATGCCAGATCGAAATAAAAAAAATCGATTTTTGAGTCGATTCGAATCGAAATAAAAATAATCGATGCAGGAAGGAATCGTAAAAAATAAATCGATCTCCCCCTATATTTTGACAAATAACGTATTTTACTTAATTTGTATAAAGAAAGAAAACATAGCGATCTGACCAAACTTTTATTGTGCATAAGTAATTTAAAAAAAAATACGTACATATTTACTTTGTTCATAACGGTATCAATATCTAGAGTTATTTGAAAAAATGCGTGAGATAAGGTTTTTCTATACTAAGGCAGTGATATGATCATTGAATAAAAACTTCATAAATTCTTAAACCGGATTCCACCTGTTACCGCTAGTTAAGAAAATTGTTCAGTTTTTTCGAATTTTATTTATTTTTCATCACAAAAATGAGAAAAAAAATTTATGTTTTACTTCAACATTAACCACTCTTTTAAGAAGTGTAATGGAGCTTACATATGTACATACATATATATATATTTTTTGGTTTGGTTGCCGGTTGGTGTTAATGGTGTTTCTATTTGTGAAATTGTAGAAATTGATGAGACAGTTGCTTTGACCTACGTCCAAAAATGTAGACACAATTTTATGAAGTTGCCATTTATTGCCCGTTTTTGCAGCTGTCGTCGAATCTTAACAGCTTGGGAAATTTATGTAACTTGTTTTCAATGCTAACATCATTGAAATTCAAGGCGCACTCCTATTTGGTTGCGCATCGATGCCAATGACCACCAACTAAGCAGTCAGGCAAACAATATTGATAAATTGCACTTTAAACAGCGCTGACATATTTAGTCGAACTAAATTATGCTCACCAGGTGCAAATTCTGTATTACAGACTATGTAAGTCTAAGAAAGCTATTTATTTAAGAAACCTATTTTCAAATCACGTTGAAATGCTGGGCCTGCTTGCAGAGGACCTTCCTCTGAAGTTTATGAGTGCTTATCGTTTATATGTACATATGTTACGCCTGTACATATGTGTTTATTAAGTGCATTTTTGTATTAGCCAATAATGGAAATTATCCTCAAAAAGGGTCATGTTCAGAGAATTTCTACGAATTTATCCTTCGTCATTTTGTAACTGAAAATTCCATTTGCCGCAGGCAATAAATTCTTTGCGGTTGCATAGCTAAATATGTTAACATTTTCTGTAATTTGTTCATAAGACAAAAAAAAAAAAAATTAAATGGAAACCTTCAAAAAAGGCCTACTATTTGGAAACTAAGTATTTGCGATGTTATTGGTTGCATAGCCAGTGGGCTAGTTACTCATACGACATGTTGTACAAGCATACAGTAGGGTGAATTCGCTCTTTTCTGTATTCGTTGTATGTTGTGTAATTGTAACTGCATGAGTGTGTGATTTGTTGTTGCTAGCGGTACATCAAATACACATGCAACAACAACCACATGCTCGTCCAGTTGCACTTACGCAGGATACACCATTATTTTATAATCACACTAACTCTTATACATATGTGCTTATCATATACATACATACATACATACGACAAATGTGTGTAACGTTTGTGTGTGAACGCATATCTTTTAACTCGGATTTCATTATATGCTACCATAAGTTTTAAATGTACATATGTATGGATAAATTTCTCCAATTCCACAAGCAAATTGTCCATTTCTGATCCATAAAATGCTTATCATTTATAGTCGTTTGGTTTTATATGGAAAAATAATATGACACATACACACAAAATAACATACGGTCGAGTAGCCAATATGCATACATGTACATATGTACATATATATGTACGTAAATATGTATATTGGTAGACAACGTAGAGATGTATAGTGAAAAAGTAGGAGTCAGGCTTTGAAAAACTGTCAGCATAACAGCAACAGCACTAAAAAAAGCTATATTTGTGTGATGAAAGCCATGGGTACATGTTTTGTATGTATGTAAACATTCGTTTAAAGTACAAAACCGCGTATCAAGATAATGCAAAAAGCTGTTATTTGTTGGCTTCCAGCAGGTTCGACAGGTATTTGTTTTTGTTTTTTTGTTTTTTGCTTTTCTTAATTACGAGAAAGCATCTGTGAAGTGCAGAGCACTATCAAATGACGAAGAAAACTTATTTACATTTAACCTTTTCGGCTAAATTTACAGAATGGCGTAATTTAAATTTACGTTGCGTAGAGATGCTTGCTGCTATTTGCTAACTTTCAGATGATGATAATACAAAAGTTTGTTTTGTATCTCCAAATTATGAAAAAGCTTCTGTGAAGTGCAGAGTATAGGCGTATTTCAACGAAAAAATTGGCAACCGAAAATTTGTTTAATGTAAGAAAAAGTGGTATTAATAATAACTAATCATTGTTAAAAATATTAACCAAGGCATTGTTAATATCAATTTCAATTTGGCAATATCAACCAATTTTTGGTAGATTTTTTTCTCAGTGTTCGAATAGACTGGGGCTTGATGCCAGGAGCTTCCGGTGAACAAATATCTTTTTTGTAACAAATGTCATTTACAAGGTTTTGCAGAACCACGATACACAGTTTTGTACTTTAAACCTCGGTATATATTTACATATGGCGGTCGTTGAGAACTATTCAGTAATCTGCGAATATCTTCACAGCACAGCAACAATCGAATTGCATTAGCAGAAAATCGACAGTCCAGCCTCGTTTTTTTTTGTTTATTTTCGCTTTGCTATTGGCTATTGGAAATAAGAAAATTAAAGCATTTTCAAACGCTCTTAAATAGTTACTAGTCTGCAACCTACTGCTGTTGAACATACTGTAAAACGATGCACCAGCAGACCTCCTGGTCCTAAACTTTTTTCAGGCTACATAAACACATATATAGGAAATACCGTTGTGCAATTCTTACGTTCGCCAGCTTGTTCAAGCACCTTGATTTGTAGCTTTGGAATGGAAAAATTGTGTATGCAGTGGTTCCATTACCATTGCAGGCATAAGGACATAAAATTGTTTACCTCACTGCCAATAAACAGCATAAACTTTGTTCATATGTGCAGCATAAATACTTGCGTACCTTTAGGTTAGCGTGTGCATACATACATACACACTTATACTATATTTAGATGTGTATACATATACTCGTAAATTTGTTTGTTTGCTTCCAAATACCGGCCTTAGTGGGGGATGTTGGCATTGCCAATGTGTTGCTGCAAAATATTGATTTGCCATTAATGGCTACAGTACGCTTTCCTCACAGACTGCGTGGTCGCACTTGTGGCAGCGCAACTGTTATCAATTTTAGCCACTTTTTTCATTGAACTACGTATACATGTATGTGTGTGTATGTACTATATACCGCCTTGACAATATTCAACTTGTTAGCTTCTTTATCGTTTTCATCTAGCTCTGCAAGATGTGACGAAGAGTAATACTGAGATAGCTGTTATTCTATGCATGGTGAGATAATCTCCAAATATTGTCATTGAATCGAACAAAATAGTGAAGTTGTTCTACCTTGCACTAACAACAAAAATGACGCTCTCGCAGCAATAGTACTTAATCCTATTCTTCTTTGTCCTATGCGATTGTGCGTAGGAATCGGGTGCCTTGTTAAGATATAAGCAGCATTTTCCCAATGTTCAAATATCTTTGAACATGTGTGCATTAGGGTGATTCAAAATGGGAACATTTTTGAATTTCGACTGAGAGCATTTGGATTCTTGAAGACAAGTTCTTCCTAAAATTTCAGCTTATTTGAATAAGATTTAGAGGTTACTCAACGCTGTTGTTTGTTTTTCCACAACTACAGATTTTAAATGCATCTTTATAAAAAAATAAGTATACTTTCATTAAATTTTGTCAGATTTCGCTGAAATTTCGCAGGTAGGTTCCCAAATATAGGGTTATTAAGTTCGATAAATCAATTTTAAACAGATTTATTAATTAGTTAGTAACTAAGTTTTGCTTTATAAACAACTAAAACATCAAACAAAAAGAATCACTGGATATACATCACGCATACGCCATGTTGAATCCAAATGCTGTCCTAGTCGTTGTAAATATTAGAATAGTATAATAATAATATTTTAGCACTTACACATTTGCCAAGTGTTTGGTCGAACTCCAGCTCCTCCAATTTGTTGTTTGCGTCTTGATGTCGTCACAAAAAGGCAAGGGATCTACAGCTTTACGGCGCACAGTGTGAGATTTAGTCAATCTAGGACGCCAAAATTCAAAAAAAATGTGCTCGAAAACCGATCATATTTTGTTATTTGTTAGAAAAGACCCATATTGTTACGAAAATAAGCATAAAAGAGAATAAAAGAAATGTAATTTTTTGTCTTAATTTTTATAATTTTTTTCTTCATCATCACATTTATCTTTATTACAAAGTTCAATTTCAAATACGATGTAAAACAAAATGCGAAAACAACAAACAGGTTACAACAACAACTATACGCAAATACGGAACGACGATATTAGCCGTAATCTTCTTGGTTTTGAAATCGATTCGGTAGAATCGCCAAACGAAGGGTGACAAAATTTATTTAGCGTATTAGTATATAGATTGTAAATAGGCCTCAAATTTTATTTTGTAATTTATTTTTCAATTTGAAAGCACTGTCATGCTACTGGCATAATACAAACGGAGCATAACATGAAAAATGTTACTCATACGCTATGTACAATTATATACGAGTAATGCCCCTATTTCATAAAAAAAAAAATTATTGTACAATTACATTTGACCATCCACAACTTGCTTTTTTTTTAAAAAAGAAAAGACTTGAATACAAATGCAAAAAAAATTAGAAAAAAACAGTTAATTGTTTATTTTTTTCCCTGTTAAAATTTGATTTGTTTTTTATAAAAGTAAAATTATCTTGGAAAAATGAACTGATCTTGAAAATGGATATACAGATCCGTAATCTATAGCCCAGTATTAAGTTCACGTTTTTAGTGTGCTGATATATATGCATACAAAATATATGTATGTATGTATATATTTAAGTGCGTGTGCGTGTGTCAGTTGTGTTGACACAGCCAAAAAAAAATCCTTGCCAAATCCCTGGCCACGCAGATCTTTAATCCTTATGCGTTCTTCTTCTTCCTGTGGTTAGTTAACTGTAAAACAGTCACATTTGCGTTACGTTAGATAGGCTTCACCGCCTTCCATTCCTTTGTCAGCGGCGCTCATACCCCTCCCTCAATCGATTTATTCTCTTTATTTCTTTGTATTTTGTTTGTTTGCAGTCAACCATATTTATCTAAAGCCTACAAGCCATGCTTTGCTACTGATGCTGTGGCTTCTTCTGTGGTGGAACATTTTATGTTTGCTGCTGACTATTTAATTACGCATTCAGTTGGAAGGCAAGCAGCTCGTGTGATTTGACTTTTTATTAACATTGGACGTCTTTAGTCTCCACACGCCCCCACTTTGAATACCATAAGTCCTTTAGACTTTGATGGAATAATGTGCGGCCTCTTAGCTGATTAGGCCACATATGCATAGATTTTTTTTTGTTGTTGTACCACTACTTATTTTATGTGCCTACTCTTTGACTGTGCTTTAGTTTTACTTGTTCGCTAATCGTGTTAGCTAAGTTAATGACGCAGAAAAGCAATCAAGGTAACATTTGGTTAAATAGAGTGTTTTGATTTTTGATGCTACATAGTAGGTACCGTATAATTCACTTGATTTCATCACTTCATTAATCGCTTGCTCTTACTCACTTGCTGTGATACTTTCAAATAGCTTTTACCTATCCTCTTCTATCACACGCACACGCACATATAGGAGTATATGTCTTGTTTCCAACATCTACAAAATACACGTTTGTATACTTTTGTTGTCCTTGTGGTTGTCGTATCGTAGTTTGTTGACTGCCGGTACTTTGTGGTTTCTATTGAGCACGTCTACTGATGGTGCCGATGATGATTGAATGATGTCATCAGTGAGGTGAAATCATCAGTGAATATAATCTTCACTTCACTTCAGTTGACTTTTAATGTTGCTACCCGGTTGTCCTCTATGCTGGCTGAGAATGAGCACCCAATGGCCAGTTGAAGTGGTGCTAAGTTAAGTGGTATTAGTATCTACAAACAGAGTTTCATTTAATAAATGTTCGTGTATATGTAAGCACATTAAGCCAACTTACAAAAAAAGATTGCGAGAATGCTTTCTACAAAATAGTTTTACCAAACAGTGAAAAGCGAAATCAGCTAGTATACTTTCTCGTAGACCAACTACCACAAATAGACTAGGATACGCTTTCCGTGTTTAGACATACGTACCATCCGCCTCTCTTCAACAAAATATGTCTGTTTAGAAACACAAGGACAGCTCAACGTCGAAAAGCTTATCTAAGGTCTCTGCCGTACTTTGGATCCGGCACCCGGTTGGTATGCAACTCCACATCGTACCAACCAAGGCCGGTTCTACCCGAATTTGGGTGTTAAACCACAGCCACTACGATACTACCCGAGGGGCCGTACCCAAGTACAGGCCAGAGTAAATATAGTATAATCTGGGGGCTCCTCTTTCCCCGTGTTACCAGAATTAAGTATTTGGTCAGGCCTCGTAGCCGAAACTACCGCCAGTTGAGCCTCTACTCCACTCGTGAAGTGGCAACCTTTGACTAGGGTCCTCGAGGTTGTCATACCCGTAGTTCTACAAACGCGGAGTCCTCTTGAGCGAGCAGTGACACAACATTTCAGGCTCATTACATATCGCCGCCGAAGAAGCAGTAAGCTTGAAGGAATAACTGGTACAACTAAAGAAGAATGTCCGCTGAAAAAGATGCCGCCTACAGGGCCACACTACGATTGGGAGCAACGCTACTTAAGTAGAGCAAATGTAGAGAGCTGGCGAGAATAGCGAGACGTATATTCTTTAATAAAAAGAGACAGGAAAAGACCACCAACATTTTCCGATGAAGTTATACGACTTACGGATGTTTACGATACCAAGGCGATTACAGCCTGCGACGGCGAGCTTGTAACCGACGTCAAGAACATATTGGAGAAGATGAATCAGAGAATGACTAAAGCCCACCGTCAACGAACTGATTGGGCCTTATTAGAGTATGACTTTAGACCTGGAAAGACCGGCACCGGCAAAATCTTGGGAAATACTCGCGAGAGTATGTAGGATCAACGTACACGTAGGATTTCGACAGCACGAAGAGAAGTTGTCTTTATGCCGCGCTGACTGAATTTAGTATTCCCGCGACGTAAAATGTCGTTAATCTAAGCCATCGGCCCTATGAATCATTTGATAGCAAACGAAGTTTTAGACTGGACTGGACTGAACATTTTGAAGACGATTTACGGGCCTTTCCGCGTTGGTAATGATGAACATCGCATACGATAGCACAGTGGATTAAAATAGAGTAGGTCCCTTGGCCTGACCATGTCGTATGAATGGACTGAAAGTCTCTAATGCAGATCCCGCTGGTGCTAGCAGGGAAAGACGAAGGCCTGCTCAGCAATGGAAAGGCTAGGTATGTAGTTAGGGGACTTGGTTTCTCTTGGCATTTCCACTTAACGTTAGTAGGCATAGAAGAGAAGCTACTGGTGTGACTTATTGAAATCGGCCGAAATTGTTTAGGCGGTTATTAGCGCTAAATAAAAAGTAGAAGATTTTGTGACCCAACATCCGTTTAAACTGGAATTTTACTAATGATGGCTAGTTTTTGTGTGCGCGGTGAAATCTAACAGTGGTTTAAACTAAGTTTAAACGATCGAAATACCTGGTTTATACTAAGATTAGAAAATCAAATGTCAGCCCGCATTTTACGTAGTCTAAGTTTAAACTGGCACTAAAAAACTGGCCCTAAGTAGAATTTTTACTGGTTTACGCTGCCGCACGGGCTGACGATTGACATTTCGTACAACATCGCCAAGTCAAAAATAGTAGATGTGTTGTGTTAGTAAATTTTGGCTTAAGGCATGAAACTTACTGTGAAGAAAAGGAACTCCGTTGAGCAAGCCATCCTAATGTATATTGAAAGTTTACATTGTTAGTGCTTTTTGCTGTAAAGTCCCTGTTTTTGTTGCAGTGATGGACTTTGGACTGGGAACAACTCCTTGTAGATACATTGGAAAATTAAAGTAAACTACGACACATATGATTTACGCTCGAATAAATCACACTTATCTTGGTGTATTGAGCAGACAGCTTCCGGTAATTTATTTGTATTTTTGTTAGTAATTAATAGACATTCATAAAATCTTAGGAAGTTGTTATGACATTTATACATACATACATATGTACACACATAATGTACACACATAAATATATATTAACAAGATGTTTGTAAATAGATCCTAGAAAATTTTCAAATTTTTTCATTGAAATTTTTAAACTTTTTAAGTACGTAACAATAATAAATAATCCTTACTTTCTTACTAATATTATAAATCGTCGCCTGGGTAAAAGATTGTCGTAAGCGTCATACGTACTTGCGTAACATACGACAATATTTTACCCAGGCGACGAAATGCGAAAGTGAGTTTGTTTGTTTGTTATGCTTTCACGCTTTAACTACTCAACCGATCATCGAAAAATTTTGCACACTGGCGTAATTTAGCCCAATTTAAAATATAGGACAGCTTTACAAGGGAGCATTGCACCTATCATTGCAGCATATCTCTGGAAGTATTTTTGGTATAGTACTGAAACTTGGTAAGGAGATTTTTAAAATCGATACCCTACTCATGGCGTTATTAGAGAAGGGGTCGTGGCTCCTCTAATATAAACTGAATTAAAAGAATTATTAATTAAATTTAACTTGAATTAAGTCAATTAGGTAATTGAAGTATGTTATCACAATGTGTGTGAGTAACAGGCGAAAAAGGGTTAAGAAGATTGCAGTTTGAAAATATTGTGAAAGGGTTACCCCTTGTGTGAAAAATGGAATGAAATTAAATTACGCACAAGTTATATGAAAAATGAAAGAGTATTAAGTAACATTTGAACATTCAAAATATATTATAAGGATCTGAAGAGAGTTGCCACCTGTTAAAAAATTAAATTCAATTAAAATTATTCATTAAGTTAAATGAGCTATTACAATATATATGGCTATCAATCGAAAAAAATACCTTATTTCTAAATGAAACTTAAGAGGGTTGCCAACATAAAAATTAAATTCACCTTGAATTAAAGAAACTAGGTAATTGAAATATGTATCACAATATGGATGTCAGACGGATGAGGTTTAAGAAGGTTGTAGTTTGAAAATATTTTGAAAAGGGTTGCTACCTGTTTGAAAAGTCAAATATAATTAAGTTATACACAAGTTGTATGATATATTAAAGAATGCCCGTCAAACGAAATAGTTTTAAAAAATTGTTTGTTTGAACACTTGGTATATTTTTTGGGTGTTTAAAGAGGGCTGCCACCTGTTGGAAAAGTTATTTTCAAACTATTTATCTAATAAGTTATTACAATATTGATATCAATATAAGGAATCAGTTCTAAACTATCGGTATGTGGGCTGCCACCTGTTTAAAAAGCCAAATACAGCTTGAGTTAGACGAGTGCGTAATAGAAATATGTATTACAATACGGGTGCCAGAAGAGATTTAAAAAGCTTTAGTTTGAAAAGAAAAAATATATAAATGCGAGAATGACCTATGTTTCTGGCTCAGTTTAAATATGTACAGTTTTATTCAAATAAATTACACTTAACGGCACACGCAGAAATTTGACACACTCAGTGAAGCGGGAGAGGGCAAACTAGTACTTAATAAAAAAAATAACAAAAAATTCATAAAAAATAAAAGGAAAGAAAATAAAATGTATTAAAATAAAATATATAAATAAAATATAAAATAAATAAATAAATAAAAATATAAAAAAATCATCATTTCGACCCCTTTGCAAAAAATTATCGTATGTTACAAAAACCAAATTTTACAGAGTTTTTTTTGTATTTTTATCTGCTTTGGCTAGCACCATCAATACCAAAGCTTAGATTTGCTGAGATAATTGAAAAATATAACCATACGAATTTTCTTTTTTTAGAAAGGTCTCTAATTCTAATTTCTTCACAAGAAAAAATTCATTGTCACACGATAAAATTTATGGGTTGTAAAACAAAGTTGCATCAAAGAGTGAATTGTGTAAAAAATGGATCATACGATAATTTTGCGCAAGAGGGTCGATTTTATGTCAATAGCATTCTTTTTTCGCGTTTTGAGTTATAAAAAAATAAATTACTAATAAAAGACCTACATATTCAAAACTCGCTTTCTTAATATGTACCAAGTCGAACCATAATAAAGGGTACTTTAAATATCTTGCTTCCTGCGCCACCTACCGACAAATTTTTGTGGAGTTATTGCTTTTAATGTAGAAACATAAAATAAGGTTTTTTTCAGATATCTCGACTCCTATGCCACCTAGAGGATAGACAAATTCGTCTTTCATATTGCATTGTTATCATGTTCTGAGCTACATAGGTTGAAAGTTTTAAGTCTCTAGCTCATCGGGAAGTATACTTACATACATACAAGTATACTTACATCGATACAAAGCAAGTTATATAAAAACTTGTAAAAACACATTTGTAAGCATGCTTGCCAAATTAAATTCAAATTTTTAGCTGATTTTAGATTGTAGGATTTAAATACTGATTGAATAGTCCACTTGCGAGAAATACGAAAAGTCACCGAGTTAGCAAGCTCCCTCGGCCATTTTTTTTTTGAAAATTTTCGATAAAAAAAGAAAATAACCTTCGAAAGACGATTATTCTCTATGACGGCAATGCAAGCACACACACAACGTGAAATTAGTTAATTTATCCTCCGCCTTACAGTTCTATCGTTTTCAAACGGTAGCCCCATAACTAAAAATAAGTCAATGAACGTAATTTTTTAACTCAGTTATTTATAGAAACATCTAAAAAGTGTAACCTCATTATCACGCAGCAGCGACTTGATCTTTTAAAGCTTTCAGGCAACGGGAACACAATTGACAGATCATGAAAAGTTTTTATAGACTTTGAAGCACCCGAACACAATGATTTCCTTTCCCCAGAATATCGCTCTATTTATAAGCATGAATGTACATATGTAAGCACTTAGCTGAGTAAAGTATTTTTAGCGAAAGATACTTGCGTGTTGAATTTTTAGCTAAAACGTAAGCGTCATTTATTTCATTATGAAATTGTTTTAACGCGGCAATGCGAAAGAAAATCAACACCTAAGCTTGATTACGTTTATTAGCTAACGCTAATAATAGATAGTTCAAGGCCAGTGAAACACTTTAGTGCACATTAAGCTTAGTCGAAGTTTCTCTGCTCTATGGAACGTTATTGCGGAGAGGCTTAACCGCTGCACTATGCTATTAACAAAACAACATCTGCCTACATTATTCCAGCGCTCACGTAGGTACATACATACATACATACTATAAAACATTCAAGACAAAGTCCCATTCCTGCAAAGTGGCGCTCATGCATGCTTAAAATGCTGTTGTTAACTTTGGGCGTGTAGTTACTTCCGGACGTGTAATATTTAGTTACAACATCCGTTGATATCTTTTTTTCTTATTAACAAAACGTATAACCCAGCAGTGAATCCTAGTAGTAGATTTAAGCCGCTGCTAACTGACCGGACTCAAGGTCAAATAATTTGTGTATGTCCTGAAAATTTGCAATTGTAGAACATTTTTTTGTTGGCCCGACAGGGCGTATGATGAACATTAAATTATTAAATACAACTTTAATAACAAACTCTTTTCTTCGTTAAAAAAAAAAATGCTTTCTACAATATTAAATAAACAAAATAAAGGGTTTTAGTATTTGACATGTCTGCGCGGGTTGATTATGGAACAAATGTGGAATCATCATTTAAAAAATTTGAAAAATATCCTATGAAATTTTTAGCATTTAATATCTTTAATACATAGGATTTAAGTTGAACTAAAATTCTGCCGTTTAAAATTTATCTGCTCTTCAAATTAATTTTTGTAGAACAAAATTTGTGTTTAGAGGGCAGATAAGTTTTAAAATCTATTTGAAAAAAGAGAGTTTGTATGGAAGTTTTATGAAAAAAATTCAAACTTTAACAAAGAAAAAATTTAATAAATATGAACAATTTTTTTTTGTAAATTTTTGTCATTTGCACTTAAGGTTCTCTTACACGAAAAATCAAACTACTAACGAAGAAAATCGATGGATAAACAAAAAGAGTGGTTAATAGGCAAATGACAATGCGCAATGACTTTTTGCATGAAATGTAAGCAGGAAATATGACATATTTACATGGCAAACTCGTACTACATGGCGTATGAGTAACATTTATTGCCATTTTGAAATAATATCAATTTCGTAATCAGTGACCCCGACAGCGCGCGTATAGCAAGTTTCATAACGAGATATAATAAATCTTTAATTGCCTTTTAGAAGGGATATAGCGCATTTTTTAGTTTCTATAAGCTATCGTTAAACGGTGATTATGTATTTAGCATCTCAGAACCGTGCAAGACCATCTCATCAGCTTCCTCATACCCTTCGATATTCCCCGCTTTCAGAACTATGTAGCCTTTTACTTTCAAAGCCGCTTGAGTATCGACGGTGATAGTGGCTTTTGCGGCACAAACCATGCCGTTTTGCATAAGATTAGGTACATAATCTTAGTTTGGAAATGCTGTAGGCGTTTGGCAGGCCTATCGAGTATAGGTCGGCGGAAAGAACGAGCTTATTTTTGTTAATGTTTACATCTAATCCGCAACTGGCAGTCCAGTTTTCAACTAAGTTCAGGCATACCTGCATAAGTTCATTCCAGGTGGCTAAGAATTGTCCTTTAACTGCTCCTCTCAACAGTATGTTTATGTGCTATATGTGCTATATGTATATGCATACGCCTGTATATGTATTTGCATTTCCTCACCCACTGCAACTTAAATTAACTGAGCAACAAACCGGATGCCCTATAATTTCCTCAGCTAATTAAGTTTTTTTTTTTAGCAACGTACGTATCTGTGCGTACATTAGGGCGGGTCAATTTGTATGGGATACTTTTTTTTTTACTATGCGCGTATAGCACAAAATGATTCTACGAGTAATTGCCGGCAAATTTTCCGAAGAAACCATGGGTCTAAAATCAATTTGCAGTTTGCTAAATTGCGAAAATAGGTTTCTTAGCCTTTTGCTGTAGTGTCGTAAAGAAGTGTTAAATTTTGTATAAAAACATGCTATAAGGGGTTTTATGGTATGAGGTATCCATTTCTGCATTTAATTTTTCTTAAAATTACCACCAGAGGGCGCAGAAGTGAAAATTTTCATATTTTCTTCGAAATATATTTTCGCAATTTGGCAAACTCTACATTGATTTTAGACCCAAAGTTTTTTGGGCAAGTTTGCTTAGAATAACATGTAGAATCCTCCTATGTCTTAATCGCATAGTAAAAAAAAAAAATGTACCCACCCTAGTGTATATACTTACCTACCTTCTTTGCTTTTGTTTCTGCATGAGCTGGTTGTACTGCCCACAACTTTTGTGGTTTTTGCTTTTACTGATAGTGGCGTCAAACAAGCAGAAAAATTTGGGACATTGCCGACAAATTGCATTTACTTTAGCTATGTACGTGAGTAATGATGTGTGTGTGTGTGTGTGTTTAACACGTTAGAACACATTGGCTTAGTACAATATTATGGCCGTAAGTAAAAGCCACTATTGGCTTGTGTAAGATAATCGAGGAAACAAGTTCTCATCTTTGGCCTAATTTGCACATACTTATACACACAGAGATGGTTGTGATTAAGCCGTTATATGAATACAGGCATACTCGTATGTGTACCATGTCTATGATGAAGTTGCCCCGTTGGAAATTAAATAGAGTAGATAGTTGTAAAAGTCGCACATGAATTTGTATAGAATTTTCCAACTTAGGATATATCCTTCAAATCACCGGAAATAATGCATTTATTTAAGAAGCTGCTTATTTTTTCGGAGTCAATGGTCAATGTGTCGAATTCCAACCGAATTGGTCATCTCAGTATACAAAACTTAAAGCTCATTTCCACCGAACGCTTAACTGCAGTTAAAAGCTCAGGTAAGTTCCAAGAATTTCAACATGGGGTGACCGGCAAGGTTTGTTTCTTAATTTTTGCTTTTTTAATTAATATGATTATCCCATCCAATTTGTGATCTCTTTTTTTTTTCAATAGACACTAACTGCAGTTAAGGCTTGGTAGAAATGAACTACTACATTTCCTAGCTAAGTATTTACTATGAAAAATACAATGTTTTCTTTTTTAATTTTTATAGGTGGCTATTCTTTAAAAAAATTTGTCTGATTAAAAAAAACAAAACTTTTTTCTTCATATCAACATTTCAATTATCTTTGCTTTTAAGATGAAAGATATTCCATTCGGCAAATGTTCACTTTAATTGAACCCCCTTAGACTTCATCGTAAAGAAGCTTTTTTCGCTCTGTTTAGTTTCATGTCCACAATGTAATATTTCATTTTACTTATTGATAAAATTTTATTTTATTTTTCAACCGGGGGCAACTTTTTTCGATGTGATATCGGAATTATAATAATTTATTCAACTTATAAAAAGTGGGATTCGACTTTTCAGCTGGTGGCAACACTCTTCGAAATAATTTCATTTAACCTAAACTTTTGAAAATGTGGCAAGTCTCTCATCTTTTAATACAGGATATAGCTTATCTCCGTCCCAAATTTTGTTCAAATACGTCCAGTCGTTTCAGTGTGAAAGAGCAACAAACATATTCATGCAAAAATGTTTGCATTTATAAAATTACTTAGTAGGATACCAGTTAGTTCCCGATATGTTTGCCTTCAAATGTTTCTTTTTATTTGGCTCTAAACCGTTCTTCAGTTTGGGCCGAGATCAAAAAACTTCGCTGATTGCCACTCACATTTGCGAGCTTGCGCCAGTTGTACATCGCGAGTAGACATGTTCTTCTGTACTGCGTTCTTCCATTGTATTCGTGCATGCCCTCTCTTTCGTTGTCTTCACCTGGTTGTATTGTCGAAGATCTTTTCACTTGAGCCTCGGCACTTAACCATGTCCATTTCGTTAAAAAGTTTGTACAGTTAGTCAATCCATCTTCTTCGGCATTGCTAAGAAGGCTTATTCCTAAGTAATTGGCACAGTGGGATCTTCCCTCTTGTGGATTGGGCAAAGTATACTAAGATTCCAATCTTTGTTTCCGAATGGTTCCGAATGATGGGTTCTTGTAGTAAGGTTTTTATAGCAAAAAATACAGTGCTAGATNGGCTTATTCCTAAGTAATTGGCACAGTGGGATCTTCCCTCTTGTGGATTGTGCAAAGTATACTAAGATTCCAATCTTTGTTTCCGAATGGTTCCGAATGATGGTTTCTTGTAGTAAGGTTTTTATAGCAAAAAATACAGTGCTAGATTTTTTTATCGCCTGCTGAGAAGTAACCTATTTTAGAGATAAATATTCCTTTCACTTGGATGACGCGCTGATTCGATCCCAGCGAGTGATGATACCGATTTCATTAGTTTTCAACATATTTGTGTCGAATTTGCAAGCGAACCCAATTGTCAAAATTAAATTCAGCTAAGTGTTTGTAAATATTTCCATTAGGGTAGGTGTCCTGCTCATATCCATTTTCGGAGATCATGGCTCAGATGCGCATTTGCAACTGTACGAATTTTTAGGCGCCTCAAGACTTATGCTGCTATTCATAGATAACTTTACTTCATTTTGTCTCTATGTATATGTATTTTGTTAAGTCAGTTGCTAACAATATAGCAATCTAGTAAATTGCTTGAATGGTCTCAGCTGTTTTAGTGTTTTCTTCTCCTTGCACAGGTTCTTTGCTATTTTCTCTTCAACATATGGACAGCTTCATACAGAGCCACGTATGCAAATGTACATGTATAGAAGAAGGTATCTACTATGTTAGATACTATGTTAACAATATTTGCGGCATTCGCAACCTCAAAGCTGGTAGTTTGTGTGCTTTTTTATACTATGTGTGTATGCCACTTCCTTCATAGCCTAATATGCATGGTGATAATCGAGTTAGGCATTGTGAAGAATTGAGTATGTAAGTATAGGCAGAAGCATTGTTCAATTATTAAGTCAAGGTTTAATACGAGTATCCCCATGAAGTACGAGTACAAAAGAAATAAATGAAGGAATTTATAATTTGGTTTTATGGCAAGTTAGAAAGCCTCACATGTGCAAGAGTTATGCTGAAATTTTTTTTTTTCATTTTATAGGCCAATTAGTCAGAGAAAATATCGTAAAAGGAAAACTAAAAGCTGCAGCTGGCCTAATAAATACTAGTGATTGACCTAATGAAGCCAGTCAATATATAGCTATTGGAAAAAAATTGCGATTTCCTTCATGATATATGTATAGCATTGTATTTGCATTACAAGGCAAAATAATAAAACCCCGATGTATCTATTAGCCACAGAATACCTTAAGCGCATCTGAAATTTTGAGCCCTTTTCCCGGATTTTTTAAAGATTTTAAGGCTCCTTTGACCCGATGAATGTGATGCCAAACTTACTGCAAGTTCAGCATACAAGAATTTCTTCTTCTTAGAAGTAAGAGGAAGGTGGTTGCAGCTGGAAACCTGCAACATGACAAAACTGATGTGGCCAAAATGGAAACTAAAAAGATCAAGTGAGCTACCTATGCTGTGCGAGGGAGAAATCTCCTTGGATATGGGTCGGTTGACTGGTCATATTTTACCCTAAGAAGGCACGCGGAGAGAATTGGGGCGTTTTCTTTTCCCGAAAAAAAAATTTCACNATGACAAAACTGATGTGGCCAAAATGGAAACTAAAAAGATCAAGTGAGCTCCCTATGCTGTGCGAGGGAGAAATCTTCTTGGATATGGGTCGGTTGACTGCTCATATTTTACCCTAAGAAGGCACGCGGAGAGAATTGGGGCGTTTTCTTTTCCCGAAAAAAAAATTTCACCTTCTTATATGGCAAAATTATCAGAGTGCAACATTTTAAAGAACACGACAACTTGACAGCCCTGGCGCAGCGCAGAATAAATAAGGTAACATTATTTCGAGAAAAGAAAACGCAGAAGCTGCAAAGACGACTAATAAGGTATTTCTGGCAACCGTCTTTTATCTCACATTTCTCTTTTTAAAATTTCAATTTAAAACAAATAAAATTTAAAGAAAATGACCTTTAAAAATAAATCACTTAAAAAAAGAAAACAAATTATGTAGGTTCCTAAAAACTAAATGAATTTTTATTTTAACAATAAAACCAGAAAATTAAAAGAAAACTTATTTATAAAAGAAAAAATTATATATACAAAGGATTAAATTTAATTTTTAAAAATATAACAACATATATTTAATAAAAAAAAAACAGATAAAAGGAAATAAAATATAATTTTCCAAAAATTAAATAAAACTAAAAAATTATACAAGTTTTTTTAAAACGATAACATTAAAAAACACAATGAAAATTAAATAAAAAAAAGAATAAAGTTATTTATATAAAAAAATAAATCCTGCTGCCCGAGTACTCAACCTCGGATCTCTCGAATCGTACTCCAGCGCTTCACTTACTCGGCCATTGCGACTGTTGGAGCCGAGCAAATTGATATATGTCTGCTTTCTATCAAAAGAGCTTTCCGCCACGTTGGCAAGGAGCTTTTTTTTAAGACTTTCATGCCGGAATAAACAAAATCTTTTAAACTATCTCGTCTACTGTCTTTCAATCGTCTTACAAAAGACTTTCAGCTATCTTTACAAGAATTGCCATGTAAGAGCCTGAATAAGTACGAAATTTACTTTGCGAATGTCCCGCATTTAAAAGGAGCAGACTGAGGTTCTTGGGTGCTGGAAACTTTGGAGACCTGAGCGGTTTAGCGGGCATAAGGATAAGGTGATTGCTCAATATTGTCAACACCACATACCGGGCCCGGGTGTGCCCACCGGCAGCCACTTCAACCTAACCTATACTAGGCCCTTGCAAGCTTGTCAGCTTGTTTTGTCTATTAGCCAGTTTCCCGAAGCAATTTAAGTGAAAGATGATTTATTTTATTTGAATTTAATATGGAAGCTGACAGCAAATCATTTTTCACTTAAATTGCTTTCATGTTCTGGAAAAGAGACTTTGCTAGTAGCCGGCCAAACAGGCCAAGCGCAATTAAAAAGAAAGCAAAATGTTTGCCATGGTCATCGTTTTATCTGCCTCAGAAGCGTGGATGATGCCGAACAAAGATGACAAGGTTTTGGGTATTTTCTCTGCAACATGTACGGATATGTTCGCTTGGGAGAAGATGGAATGACCAAATGTACAAGCTTGGTATATTCGACACTCATAAGGTTGAAGGATGCGATTCTTCAGTGTAGGTTCGATTTGAAGTTATATGTATATCGAAGAGAAAAGTTTATCCAACTCCAAGTGCTCCGTTTTCTAGGCAATATCTTGCTGGCTTTTCACAAAACAATTATGTTGTTGCTCAATGTCCATACACTCACATGGGTCTTGTTTTTTTATTGAAAAACATATTATTTACGTAGTTATGCATGTNCACAAAACAATTATGTTGTTGCTCAATGTCCATACACTCACATGGGTCTTGTTTTTTTATTGAAAAACATATTATTTACGTAGTTATGCATGTAAATATGTATGTACTTTGATTTAGGTACACAACTAGTGGTATGCTGGTATGAGCTTATAGGCTCAATCGCTGCTTAAATTTTTTGTTATTCGAATAACTAGTGGCCTTGGTGTATGCATACAGTGCTTGCAATGTCCTTCAACGTGGCTGATGAGCAGTGGCTTATATGAATAGCCCATCCGGTTATTAGTTGGCAACACACACATACATGCACACAAATACACACCTACATATACACAAACACACACAAGCACACTGAAGTATACCAAAGAAGAATTTAAATGCGCAGAAGAAGAATTAAAAACATTGTTTTAGTGCAATCAAAATGAGAACAAAACAGACGGGGAGAGCAGCCAACAAATGGCGACATAAAGTTGACAAGAAAAGAGAAAAATCAACCTCAGGCAGCTACCGTAAGCTGCGATATGAGAAGCCAAGTAAATTCCATTTTAATTGAGTCTTAAAGTGGAGTGTCTTTTCCCCAGCATATTTCTCAATTTTAAGCCTAGTATGTTTGTATGTACAAATGCATGCACGCATGTAGGCAGGCAATCATTCTGCGTATACTCTGTGCAATTTGCTCTAACTGCTAACGCTTCTTGCAGCAATTTGATTGCCTTACGCAATGCCAATGTGCATTGCCTAGCAGTAGCTCAGCACAGCGAAAATGGTGGCAAGGAATCTCACTACTTCCTCTACTACGTACTACCACCACACAGCTCTTTCACTGCTTTAGCATCCGAGAAGCCACAAGCTGCTGTCTGCTGTGTTGCTTGATTGCCAAGCAATTGCTCATCTTCATTGTGGCCTTAATTTAGCGCACCTAAAGCACAGCTAGGCAGCTACATAAGTGATCTGTGGATTGTGTTTGCTTAGTTTATAGTTCGAGTTTTATTTAGTTGCTAATTGCCACATGCCACATGCTGCAAGTCAATTTACACTTAGTGGAATTTGCTCAAACGGATATATGTATGTAGCGTGTGGTCATTTACATTTACATCTACAATCTTGATTCCCTGATGAATTCGCCGATATCGGCTACAGTAGATCCTAATATATCTGTTAGTTTTGTCTGTATATCTCTCCTTTGTCCTTATGCTTAATAGCCGTTGGCCACTCACAAAGGAAAGGCTGTACACTTTCTTCGCTGCCTTCTAGTTGACAGCTATCACTGCGATAACCTTGGATTCCTCCAAGTACGCTCTTGCCTTCACCAATTCATCGGCCACTTGGCTCTATATTGTTGCCTACTTTATTATACCTATGCCTTTTCATAGAACCTCACAAGCTTCAGGAATGACTAGAACCTCCGCTTGGAAAATGCTTGCATCATTCCCTAGACGCAGAGACTAGGAGACGGCCAGTTGCTCGGAGTACACATCTGCATCCACACCACATCCATTTTTGAGCCCCTCTGCCACTCCTCCATTCTCTTCTGAATGGGACTCTCGCGTTTATGTCTCTTGAAGCTGAGCTTCGATACGATAGAGTTGGTCTTTTGTCGTGATTGTACGTCATTGATGATCGTTCCGTGCCTGAATTGGCGAGTTCCCTTAAGTCTCTGAATCTGACTGCAGATTCCATGGATACATCGTTCGAATTTTATAAAAAACTCGACTCCAGCACCACCCAGCGAGTTTTCTAGTAGCCTAAAAAGAAAGCAGATATGCAAGGAATAACCTCCGAGAATTTCCGAATGTCCGAACATTTACATAAGTACATTCATATTACATATATGTACATAACTGTGTACTACATATGTATAAAGAAATTTTCATTATCTGTATGCTTGTAGTTAGATCTAAATGTGTAAGTCAAGTACTGATAAAAAACCTATTTCATTAATGCCGTAGTTGTGTGCTGAAAATGTTTTACAAATGCGGCAAAATATGTAAGCGTTTGAAGTTGGCTACTTGTCGCTTTTGATTTTCTTGCCCTTTTTTAGTTTAATTTAATTTATTTTTAGTGAGAAAAATGTCTGACTTCGTTGGCGAAAACAATTTATTTGTTACGTACCAGCTTTGACATGCACGTGTAGTCTTCAACAGGCGTAAACTTACAATGTATTTATGTATGTATGTAGTATGTATGTAGTATGTATATAGGCAAATATGTACATTGTACCAGGTTGACTGAGATTTGCTCGGAGTGCATATAGTTTTAATAGTTTTCAAGGTTCGAATATCAAATATTGGTAAATTGGATAGCTTTAAAAAATATTTTGGAAATAAATGAAAAGAATGGATTTGGATATCTATTATGTAAGTAAATTTCTTACTTTTAAATTTAGGCGGCAACCCTATTTAGAATGCGCTGGAATGAACCGTACGTATATTGAGCGTATACATATGTATGTACTATGTATACATACAAAAAAAAAATGCTGATTGAAATTAACAAAATAAAAATTACATGGTAGCGTGAAAACCCTCATCGAAAATATTTTCGGACCAAAGTTCTAAACAATACCTTTCATTTGATATCCATATTGCGATGTTTTATATAAATTTTTTAGAATCGAAAATAAGTGTCAACCTTGCACTATTACCCTAAGGGAAAACACCAGACTTGTATTAGACAAGTTTTCGGAAATTACCGGATTTTAAAAGATTTTTCGGAAACCTTTTTTAGTTTTTTCGGTACTTTCTGGAGTACTTTCTTTCTTACTTTTGCGCATCTTTCGGTGTCTTTCGAAATTTTTCGAACACTTCGCAGACTTTTCGGGGGCCTCGGACTTTTTTTCAGGTTTTCCAGGAACTTTTTGGTTATATTCGGTACTTTTCAGCAAATTTTGAGATTTTCGGAGACTTCGGAGTCCTTTCGGAGACTCGGAGTGACTGCTCTCTTTGATTTTTATTACACTAGTTTGCGAGAATTTACAGATTTTTCGGTACCTTTTTTTGTTTTTTTACTTTCTGGCATTATGACCCTTACTGAGACTTTCTGGGAGCCTTTTAGATTGATTCGGAGTACCTAGTGGAGACTTCGTGTAAATTAATTCTTTGATTTGTATCATACAAGTTTTCGGGAATTTAGGGACTTTTTGAGATTTATATTTTATCTTTTAGGATTTAATCGGCACTTTCCGGAATATTTGGTTTTGTCATTTTTCGGCACCTTTCGGAATTTTTTGATACTTTGCGGAAGCATTAGGAATTTTCTGGCATTACTTGACTTAACCTACTTTTTAAAACTGGTTAATGTGATTTGAAGTAGAATACGTACTTCGTAAGTACTTTCCATTGGAGGCTTAGTAAGTATGTTGTTGTTGTTGTTGTTGTTGTTGTTGTAACAGCATACAAATTCCCCAAACAGATTTTGGGGAGTGTTACTGGAGTGACAGTCCTTGGCCAGATATATATCTGGGTCGTTCCGTAACTTTTTGGTTAATTTATTATTTTTCTACCACGCCACATCGCTTCTACGCGGAAAGAAAATATTTTATTTGTCAATAGACTCATTAACTTGTTACATCAACGGTAAATAACTTACAAGACAAGCGTTTGGCATGTAAATAAATTTGTGCCGCATCGCACATGAATAAGTACATAGTTAACAAGTTGTTGCCGCATACCATTCGCCCATCAAAAAAAAAAAAATAACTGCAGCTGCTGTTTTCCTATTTGCTCAATGATAAGCGATGCAATGTCTATTGCACTTCCCTCATTGTAATTACAATATTAATGCAGCTGCATCTGTGGTCATCTGCAAATTTGCGAGTATATAAACATTGCCGTTGCCTTGCATCTTCAGCAGAGTGCAACTGTATTGGCAATTGAATCGTTTTGACACTAAACGCACAACTATCGACTCTGAATAACCAATTATGTTGAGGTTTTCTATTATCGTCGCTTTTTGCCTTTTGGCAACTCATTGTGGAGCTCACAAAAAAATCGTGAAAGAAGTTGAGCCTGCGGATTGTGCTGCCGCTGCGGATGTCGAACTATGCCGGGATTTCCGAGACATACGCAATCTAATTGATGCCAATACACTCGTATATTATATCTCATCTGGCTACTTCCAGGACGAAAGTTTCCGCAAGGCTATGGACTTTGTTAAAACCGATCAATTCAAATCGGTATCGAAGCAAATTGCCGAAAGTAATGCTTATCAGAAGCTACTTCAACGCTTCTCTAATGCCGGCATCAATACCGATAGTATTGCGAGCATTGCCAATATATTCGATTGTTTAATGCTCTCGATGCCCAAGTACGGCGATGTGGATTATTCTGACAGCATTGAAATGCAATCGTTGGTGGTGCCGCGTTCCTTGCAGGACGTTGCTACGAATTTGATGAACGCAATTCCACGTTCTGACTTCCGTAAATTGATCAACGAGAAATTGCGCAACAATAGCGAATTTGCTAAATTCTATCGCATCGTACGCAGCAAGAGTTTTAAACGTGAAGTTAAGAAATTATTTGTGAGTACATTGAATTGGTGGAGGAATTGATGCACCATTCATTTAGCCTTTTTTTTCTATTTGTTTTATTATAGGCAACATACCAATTAAAATATCCACTGAGCGTGCTGAAGCGTCACCATATTGATTTGGTAAAATTGGCCAAAATGGCTAATCAAATCTTCGAGTGGGGCCCATCCTATTAAGCCAAGTTAGCTAACGATACGGTCGAAACGCTTTGGTCGACAGTAGCAAAGTATTTGTGCCTCGATGATGCGGCAATGATACATACATATGTACATATTTTAACATAAATATATGAAAAATTTTGTGCGACCATCATATAAATTGTAATGGGCTGAAATCAATAAACAATTAGACCACGCGCAAAAAAGTTCTTGCAATAGTATTTTTTTTTTTGGCACTTACACTTTTGCTAAATGTTTGGCTGAGCTCCTCCTCCTCTAGTTTGTGGTGTGCGTCTGGATGTCGTTACACAAATGGTGGTTCCAACAGTTCTACGACGCCTTCGAACGGCAAAGGAATTTTATGGAAAGTTTTCAGAGAAAAATCCGTTCATAATCGCCGGGGATTCCAATGCGAGCTTACAAAATACCTTCGATTCGGGTACTAGAGTATCGATAATTGATCTCGCATGTGAGTTTTGCGACACACATATAATCAGTGCTGCCACAACGAGTTTTTATTTGTTAACAAAATCACCAGAAAAAAATTACGAAATACAACAAGAAATTACCATTATTATTTTAATGTGAAGAACTAAGATGGCATACATTTAGTCATACATCCGAAGACAATGGGTCTCAATCGGGTATTGAAAGAGCAGATATTCGGCCCTGTTATGGTTGTTGACGTCGACGTCGAAGCCATTTTTTCGTCAAAAAATAGCCTTCTCAAGTCCAACGCCAGCTACGCTGACCACAGTATTTTTACGGAAATGTGTTCCTCCCAAAACTAATGTGGTCAACGAAATCGTTGTGGGACTGATGGGGACTGTTTTTTGACGAAAAAATTACAAAGTTAAAATCCCACACCAAGACTTTCAGGCAATCAGCGCTCTATGAAGCTATAATTTTTATGTCGATCATGAACGCCGAAAGCCAAAATACCGGAAAACCTTGGTGTGGATTTCAAATTTAAGTGTGGCCGTGGAAACGAATTTGTCAATGGCTCGTCGTGTTTCGAAATTGGGACTGTATTATGGCACCTATACCTATCCTCTATCTGTATAAGGCTCAGGATAAAAAAAAAGGACGGCATCTGATCACAGTTAAGTGGATACGTTTTATTGCAAAAGAGGAATATTAGGCTGCTCCCATGAACGTGCTTATGCGAATAAACCTCAAACTTTGGAGCACTAGAAAATCAACATTCTTCAGGTTATGCCCAATATAAGTCAACAAGTGGTCGAAAGCATTTCCTGAAAACTTTAGAGTCGCATATAAACAGCAAAAGTTTCTTAGAGAACGCCGTAGATTTTTGAACGAGAATATACATAAGTATATGTAGAATTCTATTCATATATATGGGTACCGGGGTAGCCCAAGATATTGAGCATACGATTGTACAAGGAAAGTTACCACCACCCAGATCATTCGGGGAAAGAACACGGTGGGTATAGCATTCGCAAATTTTAAATAGTTTCCTAGAGATCATCTGGTATTTGTACAACCGGAAACTCACATCGTTGCTT
Source organism: Rhagoletis zephyria (assembly GCF_001687245.7). Classification (NCBI taxonomy): domain Eukaryota; kingdom Metazoa; phylum Arthropoda; class Insecta; order Diptera; family Tephritidae; genus Rhagoletis; species Rhagoletis zephyria. The sequence continues at coordinate 226 of NW_016161786.1, read as the reverse complement.
TTAAGTTTAAACTCAGATTCGGAAACGAAAGAGACAACAAATTCTCCATGAGAATCCCAGAGAGGAACGAATGGGAAGGTGCCACAGACTTAAAGCCAGGGCCCACAGCTTAACGAAAAAGTGAGTAGCGGGATTTACTCAGGTCAACCCTCACTAAACCTAAAGCTCGCAACACATTGGAAACGACGAGCTACGGACCACAGCTGTCAAATTATTTTAACACGTA